>NW_010430849.1:11359-30329 GCF_000710305.1 Buceros rhinoceros silvestris
CATTTTACAAGGGTGTTTAGTAGTCTGAATTATATCCAAGTCCATTATAGCTTATTGGGTAAAATATTTACCATATGTGTTTTCCCACTGTGAAAGACAGCTAGACTTGATCAGATGTTTAAATGCTCAAATGTTTTGAATGAGGAATTGAGAGGAAGCTCTTGGTTGATGGCAGTGGCAGCAGGAAGGGCAGTACGAGCCTGTGAACTGCCAGAGGATCTCTCAAGCAATAAAAATGCACTCTGCAATCTTTCGCGTTCAAGATGACTTAATCTTAACCTACATAGCAGTTATTTCCTGCTCAGTGGTGAAAAAGTGAAATTCTGCTCGATGCTTTTGTGGGGAAGGAGCAAGTGCACAGGTCTTGGGTTTTTGGTGAAGCCGCAGGAGTCTTGGTCTACCGCCCGCCTTGGAGAACTTTGTAGCAACTACCATTTCCTCTGTGCGGCAGAGTAGTGTCTGCTCTCCTCCCCGTCAGCTGTGTGAATGCAAAACAAACTTTGGTGTGTTGAAATGTTGGGTTTCACGTAGTGCAATGGCTCCGGATTCTTCTGCAGCGTAGCCCACGCTGTAGTAGGTGCGATGCGATGTTTCCTGCAACTTCGGTATTGCGTAGCAGCCCTGGAGTAGCTACGCCAGTCACTGGAGTATGGAAGTACTGGTTTTGTGTATCATCACAGCTATATTTGCTGCAGTTTAGCAATTTGCTCTAAGTAGCGGCAGAACAGCTCTCTGCTTGCTGTTGTAGACAGCATGTGACTGGAGAGCACAGTCTGTTTGTAAGAATGTCCCAGCACTTACCGCTTTCAGCATTGCTGTGGGGGAAATGAGCTCGGGAACCTGCCACTACAATCCATGAGGGGCTTGCAGTTGCTTCCTTTTATACAGAAAATGCCTGCCTCTGTGGTGGAATAGAAAATTTTGATTTGAAACCTTCATTTAACATTTGGGAGAGTTTTTTTCCATGTCCAGTTATAATCATTAAAATAGGTCAAGTTTGAGATCCAAGTCACCATACATCACTCCCCCTTTATAGGCAGATGTTTTCCTGTGTGGCCTGAGGGACTGAAATCAAGCCTGACAAGGCACACAGACCTGCATTTTATTCTTGGCTTTTCCTCACTGCCTCTGTTGTACGTTTCTCCATCTGGAGAGCAGTGCTTACCTTGCACTGCTGTTGTGGGGATTAATTAATCCCTCTGTTTGCACAGTGCTTTGAACATGCCAAGATGAAATGCTGTTACTTTACTTGCCTCACGGCTCTGTGCAGCCTCCTGTGACAGCTTTCTCTTCCAGGGAGTGTGATACAAGGGTGGGCAGAGCGAGGTCCCTCTCCCCAGCAAGCAGCCAGGGCCACCCGGTGTGTTGCCTTCTGAGTTCTGCCTGCCCCACCTCCCAGCCAGCCCATGTGTGGAGGACATGTCCCTGTCACGGAGTGCACCTGACCCGTGGGCTGGGCAGAGGCTTACCAGGTCTGGTGCAGACCCCTGGGCTGTTTTCTGTGCCCTGTGGCTGGAGCAGCCTCTGGTGGAGGAGCTGTCTGCGCTGGTGATGGGGTTGTGGGAAAGACTTCTTCAGCATGGCTGGCTTGCAGGTTGCAGGTTGCTGTGCATCTAGCACTGTCTGCTAGAAATTTGGACCTAAATTTAAGAGCCAAATGGTTATATTAACTTAATCTGTTAGTGTTTGGAACAGAAGAGGGGCTTTGGCCTTTGCTTAGAAGATGTCAAACCACCACAGGGTGATGTCCTACATCATATGCAGATGTCTGAATACAAAATGCTCACTTAGTCATCTTAAAGGTGGGTTATCAACTTCGTCTGCAATCTTCTAGGCACTTCAGACCATAGACCAGATCACTGGTGCTGTCTTTGGTGTATTTTTTTGGCAGAGGGATGTCTTGTGTACTTGCGGTCTCATCTACATGAATTTTCTTTGTTAAATAGCTGACCGTATTGTTTTGGAGGGAAGGGTTGGTTCACAGTAGGATGAGGCAGGTTAAAGGCGTAAGAAGGATATTAACCAGCTGTAGTTACAGCAATAAGCATTTGCACACCAGGGATCAATTTTCTTTACATGTCTTCTTACAAGAGAGGTGCACTAGTAAAGCATTCAGGGCTTCACACATGGGCTGTAAATTATCAATAGATAATTGTGGTGGGGTTTGCTGTTTAATTTCCTTCTGCCTCTTCATTTGCTGTCTTTGTCACTCTTCATTTTTTGTCTTGTCAGTCTCCATTTCCTCTGGTTTTTGTGGCAAAATTATTCCCAAGTGGAAGTGGCTGCCAGCATAGCGATGCTCATGCACTCGTGTCTCCCCCTGCCAGTGACCTGCAGCTTGGTGAGGGTGGCTGCACGAGAGCTGTAGAAAATGCAGTCCACAAATGGGCAAGGGATGGTAAGCCAGAAAACAGTTTACTTTGCTGTCGTCGTGACAGTGGAACCTTTTCCAGTGATATATTCAGGACACTTGGATGCCAGTGGGTGGAAGCAGAGTATAAGAGAGCACAGAGAGGGAAAGGCCTCCAGAAAAACATTTTAATTACTAATCATGTGTCAGAAAACATATTTCAGATGACAATACTACATGGGCAGTGGTGGCTGTGGTCAGCCTGCGGTGACCTGCTGGTGCAGTGGTGTGGGCTTTCTCTTGCAAGGACAAGGAGGAGTATGAGAAGGACATCTTTCTTAAGTTACCAAAGCTGAAGAACTGCTGCCTTTAGCTTTCAGAAAATTCAGGTCAAGCATGAGAGAAGAGCTGTAGGGAAGTCTTGAACTCCTCCACAACTCTAAAGAATTAAAACAAAACATGATCATAGCTACAAAAACTCATCCAGGATCACCACACTGGCATGCTTCTGCAAGTGCCAGTCTGACCATGAACGTGCTTACTACATGTTGTCTGAAAAGATGTATTTTGATCCTCTAAGAACTGAATTTCATCCATCTTTATTTTGTCAAGTCTATGCTGCATTAAGCATCCTTGCTAAATGGAAGATTTTTTGGTGACTCACAGCCATGAGAACTGTGGTGTGCGACCTGACTGAAAAATCAGAGCTTGGAGCTGACAGACTCGGCCCAAATCTCACACTGGAGTGATACCGGTGTGTTTTGAGGTATGGATTACTGTCACTTCCATCTTTCTCCGTGTGCTCTGCAGCAATGTGAAGGGCTTGTAGATGGCGTTTGATATAAAACAGGATCTGTAAGAGGGTGAAGGATAGTGATTGATTAGCAGCACAGCTGACTGCCTGTACATGTCTCACTTCAACGTATACTGACCTGCCTTATTCATTTAAATCGTTATGCCCTTTGCTTTCCTCCTGCCATGGACTATGTTTCAAAGAATAACCCAAAGCTTTCTCGAGGGCACTCCCTTAGTCATCAGGTTCCTTTTGGCCATTCCTGGAGCTATATTATACCTTCTGATGTCCCTCATGCTAGCTACTCCGGTGTGAGCTGCTCCTCCAAAAAAAGTTTAGCACAGTTGCCTTCAGTAATGTTCCTTCTGCTAATGTGCTTTGCTGTGATAAGAGAAATGACTGCCACTTGAGGTAGCTGGAAAAGGAAATGAAGAATTTATTCAGCAGAGTACAAATCATATTGCTTTCCCTGCCAGGGAGCCAGCAGGTACCAGTGGTTGGTGTGAGGTGGAGGATTGCATGGTCCTGGAGACATGGTTGTGATCCGCACCACACGCATGCTGTGCCTTCGTCACTCATTGCTTGCTCTCATCTCCCTCTCCCCCCCATAAGACAGAGGATAGAGGCTGTTGTTTCCTGGCTGATGGAAGAACAGCCTTCATGCTCCTCTGCCGATAACGTTGTGTCCTCACTGTTAAAGCCTTGCATTTCTTCTGCCCTCCCTGCTCAGCCCAACAGGACCAGGGCTGCTTTCCATCATCTCTGCCCCGGCTGGGTGCCGTGTCCCCAGCCTTGTGCTCGGGTTAGTGAGAGGCTCAGGCCCGCATTCAGGTTCTTCTGCCTCCGCCTGAGGGAAACCAGTATGCGTGGGGAGCTGGGGTCTCTGGGGTGGGAAGTCAGAGTTTACAACTTGGCTTTCAGCAGAAATGCACAGGCACTCCTAAACAGCTTTGGTTTTCTCAGCTCTCGCTGCCGTGATTTTGTGGTTTGGTTTGGTTGGAGGGGAAGAGAGGGGAGGGTAGGAGGAGTAATCCTCTGCGGTCAGCGGGTCACCTTTCCTCTGACGTTCCTCTTTGACATGCTGCTTTCCCTTGGCTTCTTCGGCCTTATCTGCCCATGCGGTTGGTGGTGCGGGAGCTGCACGAGAAGTGCCTGGCGAGCGGCGGTGACGCTGAAGCCTTGCCGTGTTACGCAGTGCCCTCTGCGACCCAAGCGAGGCTGCAGCCTCGGTGACTTACCGTCAGTCGCTTCACGCAGCTCCACACCTGCGGGGTCTGTTGTGTGTTCACTCAACCCACCAAATCCAGATTTCAGTGCCCAGCTTCCAGGACGTGAGGCCTTGGTCAGATCTGTTTGGCCCCAGGGACTGTGCACAACCTGAAGGCAACTCCTTGCAGCAGGAGCAGCCCAAACCGTAGCTCTGCGGGGTGTGGCTTGGTGGCCCTGGTCGTTTTGCCCCTCACTTAGGTCTCATCTCTCTACTGCTCTGGGTAGCAATGTGCTTTGTTTCGCTGCCCTCCAGGTGGCCGTCAGTGCTGGAGGTGATGAGATGTGGTGGAGCTGGAGGTGATGAGATGTGGTGGAGCAGTAGGTGCGTTCCCAGTTGCCTTGTAGAGTTGCAAACTCTCTCCTGCTGCCCCATTCCTGACTGTCTCATCATCGTTGAACGAGATGCAGACTGTCAAGGAACTAGGCTTGTGCGTTGGAAAATGTGCTGGGTTTGTCTTGCTTTCTTCTTCCCAGGAAGCAGGCGGGGGAGGAGAGGCAACAGGCAGAGAGTGGAGGAAGCAGACTGATGGGCTACCCGTGATGTTGCCAGGGGGATGAGCAATTTTTGGTGGGAAGCGTGTTCTCCCACTTCGGCTGTGCTGTCTGGTGGTGCCTGTGGAAGAAGTGCAATCCCCTTGGGAGCTGGCCTGGCAACGGAGAATGGGAAACACCCTCTTGTTTTTCATACCAGGGTCCAGAACGAAGGCAGGAGCTTAAGCCACTTGAATATACTCATCTGGGGTTTTGTAGGAGAAAACCATTGAGAAAATGAACGAGGTTTAATTGTGAGTGTGTATGGGGTGAAGGGAGTGGCTTCTTGTTTAGTTTTGATCAAAGTATTTATAGAAGCAGGTCAGTTACCTACAGTATTCATGAGTTTTCACTGCCCTGTCAGTTGTTAGAAATGTTTTTGTTGTCATTCACCTCTAAATCTAAATAAAAGAAATAAATTTCATCGGAACTTTCATTCAAACATTTAGTGCACTCTTTTGCTACCTCTTAAACACTTAAAGTTGGTATTGTATTAATTTATTTTTAACTTGACTCTAAGCCTGAAAGCAACACAGCAGAAAAAATATTTAAAAACAGAGAAACTTAGAGGAGCAGTACACATAGCCCAGTGCTGTTAGCATCCTTCCGCAAAAAGAGATTAAGTGCTGCTGTCGTCATATAAGCTTCAGGGGGTGGGAGGGAGCAGGAGAAGGGAGATGTCTGATCCACTTAATGCAAAGTACAAACTGATGTCGTTTTAATTTTCTTCTTATAAGATTTACCACTTTACGTGTAAATACCAGGCAGCAATGTGGCTCTGTTGGATTTCCTTTTCATATGGAGAATGTGTTCATCTACTGGATGAACATTAACTGATCACACCAAGTTAAGAGGAGTGTAATAAAAAGCTATGGAGTGAATAATGGAAGGGCTTAAAAATGAGGCATGAGGACCAGAGGATGGAATACAGTGTAATTTTGGCGGTAAAACTGCAGCTGAGATTAACAGCATACTTCTGGACATCTGGCTGATCTAAAGTCTGTCTGTCGATTATCTTGTAATTGTTAAACCTGTCGCATTTATGTATGAGATTAGGTCTGTTTAAATATGCATGCAAAAAGCAAAATGGTTATTGATTCTGTGCAGCATAATTTGTGAGGCTCTTAGGAGTCAAATGGGGTTTATTTCTATCTTAGTTCATGTGTATTTGGTTCTTGTTTTGCTTTTTCTCAAAAGTAATGTCAAATCAAGTTTTAAAAGTTACCAAAAAGATTTAGAAAGGAAAAATGGGTGTCTTACTAGTTAGTAAAAGTGCATCTTCTGAACATTTGTGTGAAAATTATTATCTAATAATGCTGCATCTGTATTTAATCCCTTTCACTGTTACAGATTTTTAATTAAGGACTCTTGTCTTTTCACCGATTACTTTGACATCCTAACCTTTGTGCTTAACAGAAAGGGTTGTAGAAGCTCTGCTGACATCCTTAGCCCTCTTTGTAAAGAAAGAAGACTACTAGGAAAACCACATTAACAGCAGCTCCCATAGAAACAGTCAACGATTGCATTAGCAGTTGTAAGCTGGAGGTACAATAGGGAAGACTTTATTAGGCAAGAGGTGGTAAATGGAAAATTGTCAGCAGAAAATCAAAGTTTGATCATGAATAGCCCCTCACAACTGCAACATCATCTTATTGTTCACGTGTTTGTGTTTTCATCATGCCCTGCTGATCGCCAGTGGCAACAGTGCAAACACTAATTTTACAACAACCAGTCAATGAAATAAAACAGAAGAATGTGTATAATGATGCTAACATTAGCTTGCCTTACTGCTAATATGAATGCTAGTGAGATAAATATTGAATATCTGTAAATAAACTATCATTATACTAGCATGAAACCTCCCTTCAAACTGTAATTCTTCTTCAGAAAGAGGCAACGGTTTTCTTACTCTTTTCAACTGGCACTCGACACTGAATCATTTCCTTGAATTGCTATTCTAGAACATGTAACAGGGTTTTTTAATGCCTACTTTTTATATTTATCTTTTTACTTTCCATTAATTGCAGTACTTCCATTCAAGCTTGAAAATGAAATTGCTTCCTTAACATATTTCTTCTCCGCTGTAAGTAAACATGGGCTCTTTTTATTAGCCCTATTTCCGGTGAAGCTGAAAGTGCACCAGCGCCAAATGCAGAGAGAGGATTTCGCCAGTTGTCTTAGTTACAGGCACTGTAAAGGAAAACCAGACGAGCTGCTCCGCAGAATAAACCTCATCTCTTTCTCCTGCTGTGGGGAATTTATCTTGTGTTTGAGGGACTGAAGAGCAGCACTAAGAGCGGGACGGATGCTCACCTCTGCCTTTCCAGTGACTGCTCTGAGCAGCTCAGCAAGGGTTTGCAAGTTAGAGTCTGAAACTGTATGTGCCAGAGCTAGGGGTCTTGAGAAAGTCCTCTCTCTTTTCATTTAAACGCTCCACCTTCTAAATTTATTTGCTTTGATTGAGGATTTGGTTAGTAAGTATGTTAATGGTATATCAAAACCTGATTAGAGATGATGAGATAGGTAGATTAATAGGAATAAAGAAGTCTTAAAGTATTTAAAAATGAATCATCTTTCATAGCAATAAGATATGCAAAGTCCCATACAATTTGGTCCATCTGTCATTTGGAACATCATTGTAGTTGTTTCAGAAAAGAAAATTAGGAGGAGAAAAGAACAAGTGAGCCATGAGTACTATATATAGGAATCTGTGTTTGATTAAAAAAATAAGATTTGATTAATAAAATTAATCAAATTAATAAGATTTGATTAATAAAAAAAGAAGGGAGTTGGTGGTCACTCTGACTGGCAGCTGGTCTCACACAGAAGCCCCCTGACATGAACTTCTTGTTTCGGGGTGCGTGTGTCTGATCTACCTGTAGGCAGTTTCTGATTTTAAGGATCGTGCATTCTAAAAATGCACACTTAAACATTTCAAAAAACTTTCAGAAGTTAGGAACTGGCTGCAGATGGTGTCTGTCTAGTGTGTGGGCTCTGAAGGAACTGACGAGTTTGAATTTCATCTGCCGCTTTCCTCCTCCTTTTAGCTGCTAGGAAGATGACAGGACTTAAGAGAACAGCCTTGGTTATTAACTCCCTCTCCCAGCAGTGCAGGAGAGTGCACAGAGCATCTGCACACCACGGGCCATGGGAATGCCTTCCTGCTGGGATTTGGGGTAGATTATTTCCTTCCTCTCTCAAAAAAAAAGCATTTAAGTATTGAAAGTGTCTTCTGGCTTTGACTTTGTCTCCTTTAGTAGGAGTGACACAAGAGAAGCAGAGCGGTATGACAAAAGGTTGTGTGGACACGGAGCCAGAGTGCTGGACCTTGACTGGGACAAAACTGGGCTAGGGTGGAACGAACCACGCTTTTGCTGTTCTTAGCCTTGTTTTGCACCTTTTTCTCTTCATTGGCTGCATTGCTACCTGTGTTTGGGAGGAGGGGCAGTGGTCAAGGTGTGGGTAACAGCAAATACAGATGGTATAGGGAACATCATTGGGTGTAGAGACCAGACTTGGGTATGCCGAAATGAGAACATTTGCTTTCTCGTGATGGCACATGAGCTGTACAGCTACATGGTGGGGATCCACCATATGTGCCCTGTCTGTGGAAAGCAGACCAGTATCCCCCAGAGCAGTTTACTCCAGCACGGTGCCTGGAAGAGCTGGAGAGGAAAACACAGCTTGTGTGAAAGGAGAAAAGGGAAGAACCAGAACTTTCAATTTTGAAAGAAATGTGTCCTGCTAAAAAGAAAAAAGCAGTCCCGCAGTAGGAATGGCAGCTCTCAGCTCGTTCTGAGTATGATTAGCAGAATGTAAATAACTAGTGATTTTTCATTAAATGGGATCGGTACATTCTGCCTTGGAAATGAACTGTGGGGTTACACAAGCCTTTTTCTCTATGTGTGCGCTGTGAGTGGTTCCTCATAAACGCCGTGGTCAGCTGGCATTCAGAAATCCTTTCCCTCCGCTATTAGCAAATGTAGGAGCTTGAAACTTCTGGCATTGGTCCCAGCAGCATGTCCTTGAATTTGATACTATTGAATTCCATCGCCTATCTATTATCGCCCATTTCAGTGCTGTGTTCTGCTCTCTCTGAAGGTTATTGGGAGCACAGATGCTTGAATACAGAGTGGTTCTGAAAGAGTTTCCCACCACTGCTGGTGTGTGTGGTGACTAATGAGCTTGTAAATCACTTTTTAATTCTTTTCAAGTTTTCTTACTGCTAGATCTTAACTTTGTAATACCAGCAGATAAACAAATGGATGGCTCTGCTTTTCCTCCAGTTCCCACAGGCAGCAAAGTGGGAAATCGCTCAGGGTATTGTGCTGCTGCTGCGGACGTCATTACTGCCTCTCACTATATTCAGAAGGAAGCTGTGTAAGAGCAGTGAAGTCGTAATCACAGCCATATAATAGCCATACGGACAGTGAAGGACGAGACTGGACTGGATGTACCCAGGAGTTTCTGTGTGCCCAGCAGACCTGGTCGCTGCCTTTGCCCTCTGGGCCCATTGCTGGTGACAGTGCAGTGGAGAATCCCTTTTCCAGCTGGTGACCGTGCACATGTGTTCGCTGGCTGCAGGAATGGCCTTTAGGAGCTCCCTCTCCTAAACTGCATTGCAGCAGCTCCCCGTCAGAGTTGTTTTGCAGAGTCTTTCTATAGAGAAAGAGAGGCTGTCTCTTCTGACAACGTTGATGGTGTCTGCTGTCATCCAACACCTGTGCTAGTGCAGAAGGCTGCGAGGTTTTCTTCTGTACAGTTCAATCAGAACGTGCACATTATATTTTCTTCCTCTCTAGAGCTGGGTGAACTGTACCACGTGGGCACTGTGTGTTCACTGCACGTTCTGTTTCCTGTTTTATTCCTGTTGAGAGGTGTTGATGATTCGTTTGGGATTAAGATGGTGTAGTATGGTGCTGTAGTTTGTTGCTACACGTTTGTAGAGCGTCACACCTGCAGGGATGAAATCCTGTGCTGACTGATCCGCTGAAACTACCAAGTCCTTTGTTGGAGACTTTCACAAAGTCTTCCTTACCCTGGTCAGTCCTGAGGTACGAGAGAGTCTTTCCCCTGTAGTGCAGATCGTTCTTGGCAAAGCACGGCCTTTGAACATAAGCCTGGTCTGATGGCCATGGATAGCACTAGAGGCTGTTTTTCAGGGTGTTTGATTTTCTTCCTGTACTTTCTTCACATAGGGATTACAGAAATTTGGATTTCACATGGATTAATCAGGAGGCAACAAGAGCATTTAAGAAACAGTATAGGGGATATTCCTGTTTCAAAACATCTAGTCTTGATTATCTTGCATTGTTTTATCTTTTGAAGCCTTATGTCTCTGTAAAACTGGATAACTTTTAAAATTTGAGGTCAAACCATATTATGCCGTGTAAACCACATTTCTGTCATCCTTGTGTATTGTTGCTGCAGGGATTTGAAAGTGCAAATATGAGGGACAGCTCCTGCATTTAGGCTTCCAAAAACTTTCATGGTCCCACAGGTAAATATTCTCTGGTTTTACCAGCTGGCTGATGATCAGTTAGTTCCTTCTGTTCTGCTCTATGTAGTACTAGAGCTTCACATCAACTATTTCTTTGGTTAGGAGTGTGCTTTCACATTGAATGGAGACAGAGAATGTGAAACACACATTGGAGCAATGTCAAGTTCGAGCAGCTTTCTTGACCCTAACTTTGTACCTTAGCCTTTGCCCAGCTGCTGGCCCTTGAAAACTGAGTTCTGTGAGCCTGATTCATGACAAGGGGGGCTATGGCAGCCTGCCATCCCTTACCACAGCTCCACAGAGGAGGTGCAGGTGATGGGAGGTGAGCCTGGTCCTGCTTCCTTCATGGCTTGGACCAACAGGTGCCCTGCAGCTGGCCTGTGTGGTGATGCCTGCTAGAGGCTGCAGCTCTGCAGAGCCCCTGATTGCTGAGCAGGTCGAAGCTGAAGCCATCCAACTGCTCTCCAGAAACAACCTGTGCCCCCACCAGCTTGGCTCAAAGCAGGTTCTTCCCCCTACCTGTGTTTGGGTAGCCACAGACCACCCCCCAACTTCTTCACAAGTGGCCACGATTGACAGGAGGAGGATCCATGGCATACACGGCAAATCAGCGTTTGGGACGCACGCGTGGGGCTGCAGGGCTCTAAGCCATGCTCCACGAGCTAACCACGGGTGCCAAGGCACCTCCTTTCTCCAATTAGACACTTCAGCTTGCAGAGTGGGATGCCACTTTTGATGTCTCCAAACTGTAAGTTCTTTTTCCTTAGACATTCAGTCATGTATATTTAAAGCTATGTTTAAAGAATTTAGGTCTGAAAATTCCCAGCAGAAATGTATTTTTGCATTTTATTTTTATCCAGAGATGACCACATTTTTGTCTGCAGCTAACTGAAAAGACATCAGTTAATAGAGCCACTAGTGACTAAACCGTAAATCAGAATATTTTCCCTTATTTAATGAAGTATCTTACATAAAAATAAGCATAAGCCTCATGATGAAGGACTTAATTTTTCTAAGATTGGCAGTATTTTTTCTGTAAGTGCAAGGTGTAATAAAGCTGAGTTTTCACCATTAAAAATATGACTGTTTATTATAACCATTCATTATGCGCATGGTCTTAGGATGGAGATCAGGTCCCAAATCTCATTATTCTTCCTGAATCTTCTGAAGAATGGCATGTAATTAATTATTTTCTTATGGGATAATTCTGTAAGAATAGGTATTTCCTACTGTATTAGCCAGAAGTTATTAGTTTTGAGCCATGCTGTGAGGGTGTTTTCAAGTTCTTGCATTTTGCATCCCCTGACACCGCAGTCTATGTTAGTGCTTTTAGGACTTCTTGGGCCATATCCAATTCTTCATCCCGCAGCAAGCAGAATGATTCTGATGTTTTCTTCCTTGCTGTTCTTTAAATGACCATTGGCCTCTTCTCCTGGTTGCAAGGAGAAGGTTGCAATCACCTCTCTGGGATTTTTAATCTGTTTTCACTACAGAGTGAGCGCCACAGCCCTAGTCTGCATGGAAAGTGTTGTTAAATATTAGCGCACTGTTAGGGTATGGGTGGCGGGGGGCAGTGGGAAGCAGCTGGGTTGTATTTGCAGGTGGCATTTCCTATCAGAAGTCGTTTAACTCTACTTCCCTGTGGTCGATAGAGGCACTGTTAAAGTTCGGGATAAGTACACACTGCTGTCTGTGGAGTCGGTGGTGTGTGGCCAGATCAACTCCATGATAACTTAGTATTCACTTTGACATCTGTCTGAGAGTCAGTATTTTACTTCTTTTTCATACTTTTTTTACCAGCACTACAGCTTGACTTCGGAGGACGTGAATCTGCTGGCAGCTCACTCAGGACAACTATTCATGTACTTGTAATAGTGCCCCAGCAAAGAAAAGCGCGGAACCCTAAAGATATTTTTGAAAAGGAAATAGGATATTAGTCCACTTACAAGAAGTAGCTCTGCAAGAACAGGTTGTTAAGCTTGACATCAGTGTGTCTAATCACAATCTCCTCCACTGTATTTCAGGGCAAATCTGGTGGCTGTCCCCTGACGGAGGTTCACCAGATACGTAGCTCTGACTCGGTGGTGACCTGAGAGCAGAGGCAGCATCGCTGTTGCCATAGTTGGCACGTGCTGGTGTCCCTGATGACAGTTTCTGCAGGGGAGGGCATGGGCCAGTAGTTTTAGTACGTAGGAATCACAGGTTTGGATGGAAACAGCAAGAGCTGTGGTGTGTAATCAGTTTTGTGACAGCAGCTAGTCCTAGATGGATGCTGAGCAGCAGGGATCATAACTCACGGAGATTGCTGGGGTGAAGGGGCGTAGCAAGACCTCTCGTGCTGGACATCCTGCATGTTCAACAAGAAGAGATAACCCTGAGCCCAAAGAGCTGCAGCCTACCCAGGTGAGACAGAAATGGATCGCAGAGGGGAATGTAATCTAACAGATTAATTTTATGGCATTTTTTCTTGGGAAGGGATTATTTCAATGCAAAACTCTGGCAGGAAAGCAGAGGAAGAGGAGAGGTGAGCCTGAGTTAGCTGAGCAGGGAGACAAAAAGTTGTCATGTCACGTACTGGAGGGTGTATTAAAAAATGGTGAAGTCAGGGACTGGAAGGCACTAGAGCAGTTAGTTATGTACCAGAATGGCCACTGAAGGTGTTTTCTTCTAACACAGTGACCTGTTCAGACTGTCTCTCAGTTTGCAAGGTTGCAAATATGAAATGGAATAGAAAAATGATACCTACGGTGAGATCCTGATTAATGAGGCTGCCCTCCTGCATCTCACTCTGGTGGATGAAGAACTGGTCCTGGGAACTGCTGAGAGCTTCCTGCTGCTCTTGGAAGCAGTAGGGATCGCTGTGTACTCCGTATCAATCAGGACTGGGATCCAGAAATGGTTATTAATTGGCTTGCAACTTTTTCTTTAGTAGAGTCTTCACTGAGTAGAGTATAATTACAGTGGATTTTAAGCAAACTTGTTTACTTTTTAAGCAAACAAGGAAATTTTACCAGAAACAATCGTTTCTGTCTGTTATCAGAATTTCAGTGGTTTGGTTTTGTTTTGTTTTTTTAAGCATCTTCATTTTTAGTGGAAATACTAGGCAGCACCTAGTATTGGTGGGGGCTTTGTGTTTGACTTTCTTCTGTCAATTGGCATTTTTTTTTCTTCAAAGGTGAAGCAAGGAGATGAAAAAGTTGCCTTCTTCCAAGGACACAGCTCATGACATCTTCATTTCTTATTAGCTCCAGCAGAGGTCAGTCCTGTGCTAAAGGCAGCCCAAGCAGGTTTTGTAGGTGTAGTCAAGGTGTAGTCAAGATGTGAGAATGCAGAATTCAGCTGTGCTGCTGGCTTACGTGCATCTCATGTTGCATCGTATCTCTTCTTACTGCTTTGCGCCTGCCTCTGAAGAGCTGACATTGAAGCTCAAAGGAAGTTTTAACAGTTTTTTTCAGTCGCTCGCCTGCCCGAGGAGAGCCCAGTGGTTGAGGCAGGAGCAGATTCCAAGCCAGCCACTTCCATTGCTTGGCAGGCTGTAAAGCAAGAACGTTTTGAATGTGATCCCTTGCCTATTTTGGGAAAGTTATAAAATTTTCAGAGGTAGGCCAGTTATTTTTAAGCCTCTCTGGACATACTTTTAATGCATGATTTGTTCTGAATGCTGTCAAGGTTGGCCGTTTTCTTCGTGAAGAAGTTTCGCCCCTTTGGGGAAATGTCTGGTAGATCTAATTAGCTGCGTGCCTTGGTCCTCTCTCATTTCCTCACAGCCTGCTAAACCTATCGCTAGACCTTTCAGCTTCAGCCGTGAGGGACTGCATTAGTTCTTGTCTGCCTCTCCCTGGCTTCATCCATTTTATGTACAGCCTTTCTCTAGCCTGTCTGAGGAGAAGATTGCAGTAGAGCTGTGCAGAGACAGCATAACTCTACTGAAATGCGGGAAGGCTGAAAAAAGAAGTATGTGAATCAAGAAACTGAAAATAGCAGCATATGGATATTTTCCTTGCATCTGACTCTTTGCTGACACTTTAGATCCCTTACTAAGTTGTGCACATTCTACATTAATTTAGAAAGGTTGCAAATATGAAATGGAATAGAAAAACGATACCTACAATGAGATCCTGATTAATGAGGCTGCCCTCCTGCATCTCACTCTGGTGGATGAAGAACTGGTCCTGGGAACTGCTGAGAGCTTCCTGCTGCTCTTGGAAGCAGTAGGGATCGCTGTGTACTCCGTATCAGTCAGGACTGGGATTCAAGTTGTAATTTGCCAGAGCTTAGGACTCAAAATAGCTGACATCTGTAATGAACAGGAGGACATGAATCACGTAAACAAATAAACTAGCAACTACTGATGCACATTTATCTTCACCTCTGTAAATCACAAACTTTAAATGTTACGTCTGGAAGCCCTGCACGAGTTCCTCTGCATTTGGGAATCTCTGTGGATGGGAGATTTAGTCGCTTTCAAATCTCCAATCTCGGTTTAAGGGAGCAGCTCCCTTGATACCCTGCTACCAATGCCCTGTGAGATTTGGGGATGAAGACAACAGACTCAATTAGGACGTAGCGTGCATACAATTTAAAGGAGTACATAGTGTTTTCCTGCCTAATTCTGACAGAATTAAAGGTAGTGCACTTTCAAAAGTTATCCTCTGAATCTTCTCTCGTTTACCTATTTTGTCACTGTCACCCAGAAGGAAGGGATTGATAGGTTAATCCTCATCCCATAGTTTTAATCTTTTGCCTTTGACTGAGAAAGCGCATGTGTTTAGCAGTAGTTCTGATGTCAGCAGTGCCCAGCGTTACCACAACACTGCTCTCCCCACTGCCTGTGAAGCTGAAGCACATACCCCTGTATTAACGCTGTGGCCATTTCTTTTTCTATGTGTCTCTTAAAGTGGGTGTTTTATTGGACAAGTGAGGTCAGACCTCACATTCAGTTCAGTTGTATTTCTGCCTGCCTGTAGCACGTTAACTTTTTCACCACATTCAATCAGCTCCAGAGCTGGGGGAAATAGTGCAGGTAACACTGGAAACATCTGGAAGGTAAAAGATCTAGAAAGCCTGTCTTTGACTGAAATCGGTGACAGGCAGGAAGTGTCTGTGATACTGTGCTTGAGGAGAGGCGGGATGAGGCAAGGATAGATGCTTTGGTGGTCCATGCACAGTCTTGCTTTTCTGACAACCAGTTCATTCAGATGTGAGAGTAAATGTGTGATATGCTGAGTAAATGTGGGATGTCAGCTGGGAAGGAGCAGGGGAACATAAAGTTGCTTGGGAGGCCAGTGAGGTTTGGGCATGATACATGTGGCCAGACCAACAAGGAGAGCTGGTTGGGGTTTTTCTGCCCCACACCTTTATATATATATATAAGCCAGAACGTGGCAATTCATCTAGGTTAAACCACTCCACGGAAACATCTTCATATCAGTGGAGTTCTTCTTAGAAAATGATGAGGTGACCTACCTGCTTCATTTCCTGACGTCTCGTTGGTTGAGGGTTTCTGGGGTGTGTTTGCTGAGCCTGAGTTCAGACGTAATGAAATGTGAACTGCTCGCACTGAACAGTGCAGTTTCTAGCTGAGTGTCATCTTTGCAGTCCTTGCCCTACTTGAGTATCTCCTACATGGGGTGGGTGTTTTGACCTAAATGAAGTGCAGGCCTGATAATGTTTTATTGAATGCTGCATCTCGGATTTCCTGGATGAGGAAACAGGAGTCTAGGAGCTTCTACCACAATGAATTCTTGCAAGGAAGACGTGATCTATCTTGATGAAATCCAGGATGAAATAGCTTTCTAATAATGTTGCAGGCTGGAGAAGGAGCACAGAAAAGAACCAGAAGTTGCAGGGTGGGTGGATTTTTTTCCTTTTCTTGTCCCAAAAAGTGATTTGAGGTTCCTGGTCTGGAAAGGTTCATGCAGTAATGGTGTATAAAAGGGTGTCTTAATTTTTTTGGTTTCCTTCTGTTCGGCTCAGCCCACGAGAGCAGGTATCAGTAACTTGCAAACTTTTGCTCTGCCAAGACTGACAGTGACTTCTAGCACCCAGGCACAAGCAGCAGAAGACAACTGCACTGCCTGATCTGGTGGTGTGCTGTGCTGGCAGGGGACAGGAACAGCCAGGAGGTCTCAGCCTGTGGCCGCATGTCGAAAAGGTTGCCCTTGTGCTGGAGCAATGCTGGTAGTGGGGCAGTCGCCAAAGCAAAATAGAACTGCTTTGGGGGCGGCTGCGGTGCTGGCAGGAGATGCTGTGGCAAGTGTCAGGGAGGGGAAGCACTTCAGACAGAACACAAGACTTTCATGTCTGGGACATTTCCTTGCTGGGTGGACCCTGAGACCCAGGGGCCTCCTGTCAGCAGCCACGTGTGAGGCTGGAAGGAGAATGCCGGGTATCAGGAGGAGAAATGAAGCACTTTGTCCTGGGAACACCTGCTGAAACGGACCATCCATGGAAATTGTGTGGGAGGCAGGACAGGTGGCAGGCAGGCAGAAGAGCTAGCAGCAAACAGCACAAACCACTTACAAGCACAAACCACTTTTGTGGACACAAAACCCGTCCAGGTTTCTGGGGCTTGTTACGGCGGTAGGAACTGGTCCTGAGCATGGATAAACCAGGTCTGCCCTGGCTGCTGACACAAATCTCTCTCTAATGATGGGGACTGTTTGGTCATGGATGCGCGCGTTGACGGTTTTATCCAGGTGTGGGATAGCCTGCTTATACCAAGGTTTCTATAATGTCCAAGGAAAACTTCAAAGCTTTTTTCTGAATCAAAGCATTAGGTATGTTTGTGAGAGGCCTTGAAACCCAGTGTATTGGTTTGGGGTTTTTTTTTTCTTTTTCACTTTCCTTAACCACACCAGAGGAAAGGACAGCACAAAAAGCCAAGTAACCTCATTGTATAATAATCGCAGCTTCTGTTTTTTCATCCACGCTGTGAGTTTTACCATCCATAAGCACTGAGGGTGTGTTTCATCTGCCTGGCTTTGGTTGTGTGCCGGGTAGGTGGCTCTGCCTTCAGACCCCCATCTTCTGTGGGACACAGTACTGTGACAAAACGGGTAGTCAGAGATCTGCTTTAGGAGGTCAGGGTCTCCACATCAGGGGTCCCAGCAATGGTGGTGAGTGAGCAAGGCCTCCCTGCCCAACGCAGCTGCAAGCCCAGGCGCTGCCAGCCCAGCCCTGGAAGCTGCTTGGTGGGCTTCGTTAACCCTGCCCCGAGTGCAGCAGCTTGCCCACAGGGCAGCCCTTCGCCTTCTGCCTGTGCGAGGCAGGGGTGGGGGTGGTGGGGGGTGTCCTGCCCTGCCTCGCACTGTGCCGTGGAGGCAGACCCATCATTAGCCGCTGGGCAGGGGGATGGTGTGGTACCTGATGGCTGGTATATATTGAAAATGGCTGAGCTATCTAGGCAGCCTTTCCCGGTACCTCCTTCCTCCTCTGAGCATATTCAGACTCTGACACTGAAACAATAAAAAGCCTCAACAACCCGCAAAGTAAGTGATGCTTGAGGGCGGTGGTGAAAGCCAGAGTTGTCTTCATCAATCGCGCTTGTCATAACTAGTGTTGCATAAATCAGGACGAGGCTCAGCGATGCCACTCTGACCTTTCTGCACTGTCAGGGCCGTGGGGGAATGGGGTCCCAGTGCTCCAAAGAGCAGCTACTGACGGTTCTCCCATAGCTCCTTACATTTGCGCATCATGTAGTCACTTCTTAGAAACAAACTTTTTTTTTTTTGCCTTTGCTAATGCTTGTTTTTCTTTACTCCTCCAGATGTCTCATCTGGGGTATCATAGACTCTGCAGCTGCCAGTTCATTTTTTCTCTGTCTGCTGAGGAGCGGGGTGGGCTTGCACCATCCTTTTAGCACAGGCTGTAGTTGTCATACTATTTCCAGGACAGGTGTTGATTCTTGGAGGGTCCACATGAAAACCAGGTTTGCTGAGACGTCCTTCAGCGGAGTGGGACTGTTGCTATCGTGCTCCAAGTGTGCTGGTTGTTGCCCATGTTTATAAATAAAGCTGCTCTGGATGGTGAATCTTGGCTTAAGGGGGCTCTAAAAGTTGAAAGCTTTGTGGTTACTCTCCTCTGTCTGCCAGGGTATCTGAAATATTTTGTATGTCTCCAGAAGAGGATGTTTTGATCATATCCGTATATCTATCTGCCACTGTTTATCTTGATGGTTTCCTAATAATCTCCCATTTTAGCAGTGAGTTATATGATCATGGGCTGAATGGAAACAATACAATGGGAAAGGAGTGGAGAGGACTGAGAGACCGTGCATCTCAGGAGGTGCTCTGAGTTTTCTTTTAGACCTTTCGGATGCAAATAGACCCACATTACCTATTGGGCCTGACCCACAGGTCAGGCTGGACATAGAATTAGGCTGGCAGGTGCTTTCAGATCAAATGAAGAAATTGCTTTGTTAATCAGATACAATCACATGGGGCTCATTTCCACAGCCGGTTGGGGAGGCAGGTGGAGTAGGAGGAGATGCGTGTAGTGGTGTGAGTGGCAGGGGGGGGGTGGATTT
>NW_010430849.1:30409-39035 GCF_000710305.1 Buceros rhinoceros silvestris
TTCCTGCTGCCGTGCTTTCAGGCCATCGCTATCCTGGTCGCTCCTGCTGGTAAAAAAAACAAACCCCGAACCAAACCAGAGGCCAGTACACTGATGGTTCCCTTGGCTGTGATGGAACAGAGAGATAGGGATAGAAAGTGCGTCTTGAAAACAAGGAAACAGTGTTTGCCTTTGGGTGGAGGTGGGCACTGCTCGTGCTGTGTTAAATAAAGGTCATGAAAAAGTTTGCAGGGATGTCTTCTGTTCTTTCCTCTTCACAGGCAAAATTCCAGCCCTCGCTGATGCAGCCCGAGACGTATCTGCAGTGTGTCTTTGTTGAAATGCCCCATCCCCTCTGCTCGGTGCCAAGCTTGCTGGGGTTGTAGACCTCCCCGCAAACCGAGAGATTTCCTTAGATCCATGGAATTCAGAGCTCTGTTAAGAAGCAGAGGGGGAATAAACCACCGAAAGACTTTGCTCCTTTTTTCCAAAGTCTGTGTGTACCATAAATTGGATAGGCCCTCCTGAGACAGGGGGAAACCAAACTCTTAAAATAGTAGTAAAGGGTTAGTAATTATATCAAACAGCCGACTAAAAATGCTTTTTATTACAAGGCTTGGGTTCTCTTTCAAATATGAAGCTGTTTGTTCATTTTGGCAGTGAAAGCTGCTTTTACGGCTCCCTAGGGACATGGTGAAACTTTCAGCAGCTCAGGCACAGAAACCAGCCCTTTGTCAAATGGGAGGCGAGAAACCAGAAGTTGTTCTGCAGATTTCCGAGTGCTCCACAGCTTGCTTTCAGACTTTGATGATTAATCTGCACCCTCTGAAAAAGCTTTTGTTAGGGAGAAGAGGGAGAGAAGTGAAGATAGTGTTGTGTGTGGATGGGACCACACTCAGCGGAGGTGTTTGGTGCCTACGTGTAGGTAAGCTACTTGGTGATTTTTTCATCTGTTAGTTGGTAGGGTACAAGAGCAAGGAATCTGTGCTTTTCACACAGAAGATGGGCAGGAGCTAGGTTTATTCCTATTGCTACCGTGGGCAGGAGAGCAGAAATCTCTGCTAATCCTGTGCCAGAGGTGTGACAGAAATGCTGACGCCTGCTGCGGCTGGTCAGGGATGTCGGGGGAGGCTTAGGGAGACAGAGGGATGTGATGTTTCCCTGACAGTGCTGCACTCCAGGGCGCTCTGAGTGGGAGCCAGGTGGGGGCATGTCTTCCCTAAAGCTCTGGGAGGTGGGGGGAAAGGAAGGGATGAGCTGGGAAGTGTCAAAATTAGCAGGTGAGATTATTTTCTCTCTGGTATAGAAAGTGTCTCCTGTTTCTGAGGACACGTTAATTTGCTTTTGACTGGCTGATCTCTTCTCTTTATTCTCCCTTTTTGCAGTTTCCTTTCTTCCCTTTCATTCCTCCTCCTTTATCTTTCTTGAGAGTGTCTATTTTATATCCTCCCTCCTCCTGGTATTTCCCTTAGGTGGCTCTGATGATTCAGCAGCTCTGCTGAATGTGGTTCCCTCTCTGGAGGGGGAGAAATGCTGCACCAGAGCTGCACTGCCTGCTGTTGCCGCAGACACGGATGGAGCAGAGGACAGGCTCCTTTGCCTGCTAGTGCTGCTTCGCCAGCAGGGCGGTGAAAAGGCACAGTGGGTAGTGACAGGGGTGCACCCTGCATAGTCCTGTTTTCCTTCAAGAAGGCTTTCCCTGAATTAATTCGCATCAACCTGTGTGAAATGTAGATGAACGATCTTACAACATAGCTCAGCTGGGATTTTTTAGGTGCAACTTAACTGTGAACAAGGATCCACTCCACAAACAATTGCAGGGCAACCCTGGTGTCACAGTCTTGAATATCAAGGTTTCACAGCAGTATAAAGATGTTCACAAGAGAAAACTTGGAAAGCAAAGGCAAGAGTACTGTCAGGACACTTCCTCTGCTCCTGCCCTGCAGCAGTGGCCTGGAGGAGCTAGAAGGAAGTTTTCAGGGGAAGCATTTGCAGACCTGGCACTCAGGACTAGCCCTTCATTTCCCACCTTTGGCCATGCTGTGGGGGTGAGTTACACGTGTACAGTCTTGAAGCAGGCGTGTGCCCATCAGGGGACTTTTCCGCAGACGGTTCAGGTATCATCCCAGTTGTGGCCACTGTTTGTTGCTGGCATACAGCACACCATGGGCTTCCCCCACATCCCTGCTGGTGCTGGGAGCTTGTGTGCCCCAGCTACCCTGCGGCACGGTGCCTTCTGCTTGCTCATCTCTCAGGCAAGAGATTGGGTGCTCTCAGGATCCTCTGGTGTCCTCCCACCCGTGTCGGGGGGAAAATTTCTGTGCAGCCAGGGCAGGCTGCTTGCTGTATAGCCTGGGGAAAGTTCAGTTGCTAGAGTAACTCACTGGAAAGGATGATCCTGTTCCTTAAATGTTAGCAGTAAAGAAGGATGGGACATCAAGCAGCAGGTTTTTGTGGTTCAGGCAGCTGTTGTGGCAAAACTCAGGAGGTGTGAGGTGGCAGCAGTTATTGTTGGCGTTTGGTGAGAGTGATGGAGTTGGCCACCTCTCTCAGTGTGCTGTTCCTGCAGGTGGTATGCTGCATCCTCCCTTGGCGGTCGTGAGCACCGTGGTGATTAGTCCTAGATGTTTGTCCTCTAGTGGTAGTCTTAACATAACATCTCCAGATGCTGGAAGTTAATTTTCCATCCCTCTGGAATTAGTGAAAGTCTTGAGGCTTTCTTCTGCCAGCACAACAGCACCGATGAATCTCTTCAGGATCGCTGTGTACTGAATTTGGATGCCTTCCCTGGTAGCTCCTGATAGCTTTCTCCTCTTGCTTTGCAGATCACAGGCGTTATTCTTCTTGCAGTAGGCGTCTGGGGCAAGCTCACCCTCGGCACATACATCTCTCTCATTGCTGAAAACTCTACCAATGCCCCCTACGTGCTCATCGGAACGGGTACCACAATCATTGTCTTCGGGCTTTTCGGCTGCTTTGCCACTTGTCGTGGCAGCCCATGGATGCTGAAACTGGTAAGCACACCAAAGGGCCTTAAGCAAGAGGGGAAGAGGTTTTATTGATGTATCGGGATTCCCCCACCACCTGCCAAGCTTCACCAGATGTTAACATGTTTTTTTAGGCACATAAGCTAGATTTTATTGAACTTAATGTTCAACACATGTGCCTTTTGGACAAAGAAGGGGAAAAGAATCTTTGCCAAAACCAGTTATTGAGTGTGAATGGATTTTGCTACCGCATGGCATACATGCCCCTATGTGGTGGAGAGCAGGGTGAAATCCTGCTGGTGAGTTACTCTGTGAGTAATTCTACAATCATTCTGTTTTGCTGTGAGCCAAATGATAGGTTTATTTACAATCTTTAAAATGTCCAAAGCATCATAAATGTGAAATTCATCTGAAGTGTGTTTTAAAGGGGTCATTTTAATACGCTGGTCTGAAATCTGTGGAAAAAATAGTTGGTAGCTTCTAAAAGTACACCAGTCTTTCTTTTTCTCCTGATGTTCACTAGAATAAAACAAGTCAACCCCAGAAAACAGTTCTGTGTAGTATATTTGTCCCCACCTCAAAAGCAGCATAGACTCGAGGTACTCAAAGCAGAGTAACAGCAGCTGTCTCTCAGTCCAGTTTAACTTCTCTCTATATAAGTTTCTCTGTTCTGAGTTTTCCATCCCACCTTAAAATGCAAACCTATATAATAAACTGTGTTTCTAGGAATATTCAAGAGCAAAATCCTACATATGTAATGATATGAAGGGTAGAAATAGCACTTGTGAAGCACTGACATAATATAAGAGGATTTGACGGTACAATGCATCTCCTGCTACATTTTGGGACTGATCTTCTAAGATGGGATGATTATTCCCCATTTTGAACCAAGTTTTTAAAAAAGACGTCTTAAACAGAGTGAATTTCCTCAATTGATGACGCAGCGAGGGTGAGGTAGCAGCTGCAGGAGAGTCAGCAGGGGTACGCTGGTGGCCAGTTGGCGTGTGCCTGATGCTGTCGTGGGTTCACTGCTGCTGTCTCTTGCTGGCGATGTGCTGTCAGAACATGTGTGGATGCTTGCTGGAGTTGCTGCAGTCTAGATAAGAAAGGGATAAAGGTGAACGATGATACCAATCCGTAGGAAATCAGGCTGTGCTAGTTGCTCTGTAAGTTGTGTAACTTTTTTTTAAAGATGTGCCACTAACAGCGGCGTGAGCTGTTCTAAGCACGTGGTTTTATTTTCATTGCACATGTAAGAAATATTTCAGAACTTTCTTTCTTTCCTGAACAGAATACAGACAGTGATTTGACAGCCATTAATTGGAGACAATGTGTTTTCTAGTTCTGCCTTCACTGTTATTCCCTCCTCCCCAACAATCTTCCACAAAAAAACAATTTTCCCTCTTTCCACTAAATCCTGCTAGGACTGAATTTAATGTAAAATGTTTCCTTTTCATTAACTGTTATTTAGCATGTGGAGAAAAAGTATAATTTTCTCTCCAGAAAATTAAGCCCCGACTTTCAATTTTATGATCCGACTTTGCATTTTTTTTCTTTACCTTCTTATTTTTACTTAGATGTGTTTTTAATAGTGTGGTGTGTTGACCCTGGCTGGATACCCAGTGCCCACCAAAACTACTCTTATCACTCCCCATCCTCAGCTGAACAGGGGAGAGAAAATATAATGAAAGGCTTGTGGGTTGAGATAAGGACAGGAAGATCACGCACCAGTTACCACCATGGCCAAAACAGACTTGACTTGGGGAAAAATTAATTTAATTTATTCCCAATCAAATGATAGTAGGATGTTGAGAAATAAAAACTAAATCTTAAAACACCCTTCTCGCACCGCTCCCTTCTTCCATGGCTCAACTTCACTCGTGAATTCTCCCCCTCTCCCCCAGAGCGGTACAGAGGGACTGGGAATGGGGGTTGCAGTGAGTACATCACATGTGGTTTCCTCCTCAGAGCGAGGACTTCTCACACCCTTCCCCTTTCCAGCATGGGGTCCTTTCCGCAGGAGACAGTCCTCCATCAGCTTCTCCAGCACGAGTCCTTCCCACAGAGCTGCAGCTCCTCGTGAACTGTTCCAGTGTGGGAAACCTTCCACGCAGGCATTCCTTCAGGAACAGGCTGCTCCAGCTTGGTTGACCCACAGAGTCACAAGTCCTGCCGCAAACCTGCTCCGGTGTGGACTTCTCTCTCCACGGGTCCAAAGATACTGCCAGGAGCCTGCTCCAGCACAGGCTCTCCATGGGGTCACAGCCTCCTTCAGGGGCATCCGCCTGCTATGGCATGGGGTCCTCCACGGGCTGCAGGAGGACAGCCTGCCTCGCTGTAGTCTTCACAGTGGGCTGCAGGGAAGCTTCTGCTCTGGCACCTGCAGCAGCTCCTCCCCCTCCTTCTTCACTGACCTTGGTGTCTGCAGAGCTGTTTCTCTCACATATTCTCTCTCCTCTCTCCTGGCTGCAATTGCACCTTTCTCCCCCCAGTTCTTAAATATGTTATCACAGAGGTGCTACCACCGTTGCGTATCGGCTCAGCCTTGGCCAGTGATGGGTCCGTTCTTGGAGCCAGCTAGCATTGCCTCTGTTGAACATGAGGGAAGCTTCTAGCAGCTTCTCACAGAAGCCACCCCTGTAGCCTCCCCACTGTTGAAATCCTGCCACACAAACCCAATACAAATAGTTTGTGAAAGCTCTGAAAGCTCTGTTTTCAAAGTTTATTTAGATCCAGAACTAAATGCTGATCCTAAATCTAAGCATGGGCCTTGGCTCAGCAGAGGATTTGGGGCATCTGTCTGGTATTACCGTATTTCCAGTGAAGTCAGTGGTTCAGTGCATTCATTGGAGGATTCAGGAATCGAGCAGCGTATCCCAGTCTAGTAGTGAGACGGGAAAACATGAACCAGGACACCTGGAGAAGCCTGTTTGCTTTAGCAGAGTGCCATACAAACCTGAAGGGTCTACTTGTACCCCATCCTGCCAGATCAAAACCTGAGTGGCTTGGATCCACCTCCGGCATGTGAGTGTGTTTTAATTTATATGAGAACACTAAGAAATGTAGGACTAGAAATTCTAGAAAAGCCAGTAATTAGACAGCACATATAATTTGTGAGTTGTATAAAGACATATAATATATCCAGGCCACAACCTATGTATCACCTCCAGAAGATGTTCGGGTTTTTAACATCTTTAAAGAGTGTCTAGAGTGGAAAGTTAAATTTTATGTGATAACAGCAGTATTTGTGCTGAGACAAAAGCCTGTCACATTCTGACTTCTCTTGCCTCCTTCCTTTTCAGTATGCCATGTTCTTGTCCCTGGTGTTCCTGGCTGAGCTAGTGGCTGGAATTTCAGGGTTTGTGTTTCGCCACGAGGTAGGTAGAAATATGCTGAGTTTGCATGGCAGCACCTCCCTGGGCAGGAGCTGCTGAGAAGTTCTCTGGAGCGTGGAGAATGTGTAGGTCGCTGAGCTTGGCAGCTCCATGCACATCTCCAGGGATGTGGCTGATGTGCAACAATAACATGTACAGCTCTTAAAAATTCATGCTATTCCAAATGAAGGGATTTAGCCAAAGCTCTTGACCTCAGCTGCCTGATAATTTGCTTTGAAGCTATTGGGTTTTGTGTGTCCATCCTGTAAGATCTTCTTTACTCTTTTATATATGCTGAGGGTTGCAAGATAGATTAAATACTTTTTTAAATACGGCTTCTTCAGCCAGGCAAAACTTGTTTATATAAGGCAGAGAGCACTTCAACATCAGACCAAACTTGATGTTTTGTAAATCTTTTTCTTTCTTTGTGGGGGAAGGAAGTGGGATGGGATTTTGTTTCTATCCTGAGAATAAGGAGAGATTAGAAATACAGTGAGGCAAGAAACTGGGACAAGCAGAAGCTTTAAAAAAACACGATGGTCTAGATTTGTAGTAGCACTTCTTTTTTATCCGCCATAATCAGGTCTATCCCTGGCTTACAGTCCATGGAACTACATACCATTAGTGCTGAACCAGGACAACCCCAGAGACCCTCCCTTGTCTCTTCTCTTTGTGTTAACTCATTTTCTAGTCTCCTCGTTTGACATGAGATTTCCATTGCTATATGGTTTTCTGGTGTCTGCCCTTGCAAGTGGTGGATAGTTTTTAATTTGATCCTGAAATACCTGTCCGTCTGCTGAGGACTGCCACTTCATCTGGCCTAACCTGCGGCAACCTCAGTGTTAGGCTGCTTCTCCCTTTCGGGGGAGTCTCCTGTGAAAGTCACAGCCATGTGGGTTGCTCAAATCACCTTTACCACCCAGTCAGAAGGCCTTTCCCGGTGATGTACCTGACCTTCTCCAGTTGAGAGACCTCTTGTTCCTTACCCAAATACCTTTGGTGCTGGGGACAAGGGCTACTGCCTGTTCAGGGGATTCATGTCTTGCTCTGATGGCACTGGCTTCTGTCACCAAGGCATTTGCACAAGGTAAATGTGACCAGAGAGGAGCATGCAGTGTCCTTCAGACTTAGTGCTGGCACAAAGTGTTTGGGGGGAAAAGCATCCAGCGGTATCTTCCTTGTATGTTAAGAATTTTCTGTGTCTTAAAATAGAGCACTTTGCTGGGGTAGTTTTCTTTCTACGTCCCATATACCCCACTTGAAGAACTGCATGAAAGATTCCTGACAGCTAAGAGGGAGCTCTGCCAGCTCTGAAAACACACTTAAAAATGAGTGGGAAGGGCTAGTTGGGGTCTTACTAGGTTTGGAAATGCATTTGCTTGCTGTGCTTTTCGTTGCTCATATAGGCTGTTTTTTCTCCTCACCCTCATAGATCAAGGATACTTTCCTTCGGACATATACTGAAGCAATCCAGAATTACAACAAGAATGATGAGCGGAGCCATGCAGTGGATAACGTACAGGAAAGCGTAAGTCTAAAATTGGCTATTAAAGCTTAATAAATAAAGAGGGATAAAGCATACATTCAGATTTGATCATAGAATGTGAAGTGTGGGTAGCTCAACCTGCAAGCCAGATATTGCAAGCAAAATTATAGGCTGGTAAAACCGATTTAAAGAAGAAATATTTCAACTGGTATGTTTGTCCACGATGGGTAAGTTTTAATGAGCAAACTATCTAATAACAAGGCCTGTCCCACTTGCTTGTTGTTGGTTCCAGATCTTGAATTAGGTTTACAGGACAGTTTTATCCTTTAGGAAAACACCTTGTTCTTAAGGGAATCTGGCAATAGGATTATGAAATGTTGTAAATTTGAGCTTGATGAGAAGGATTTTATAATCTAGTATCCTGTATCGGTGATAAACTGCAGCAGTTCTCTTCACAAGTCCAATGAGAGGCTGGCAAGGAACATCTAGTAAGTTAAGGGGAGAAATGGAGTTTATTTTCAATGGAGGAAAAGGGGGCGGACAAATGTGCTGCTGAGATCGGCAATGAAAGCCGTTCTCTGATCATGCGGGAGGGATGGATTAGGTGCTCCGTGGAAAAGCCTTTCTGACCCACGTGGTGTAGTAGCAGGGCAATGGGAGGCCTTGCATTGCCTTCTAGCAGGGTACAGAGCATGAGCAAATGCCACAGCGTGGCCAAACTAGTTGAAGGTGCCACCCACAAGGGACCAAGTCCGCCAACTACAACACAGAGTGATAAAATTCACCTTTAAATTCCTGCT
>NW_010430849.1:39118-40711 GCF_000710305.1 Buceros rhinoceros silvestris
TCCTGCTGGAAACTGTACCATGGCAAGAAGCTATCCCTTCAGTTCACGTGCTATGACCCGATTTGCTTTTTGTATAGTTGTAACTTCTGAATGGATTAAATTTTAATGTAGTTGTATTGATGACTTCTAGATCTTATTTAGAAATTGCAACTATTATGTCGTACCCCTCATCATGTTTGAAACTGCGCCTCTAAATTGGCTTCTCCGGATTAGCAGATTAGGGCATGACTCTAAACTGAGTACGCTCTGCTGTCAAAACCTCCTTTTGCCTAGTATTAACCTGTATTTTGAACTTCTGGTTCCTTGGAGTTGGCTGAGCTAAATGGTTTTGAGTAATTGTTCGGTATTACTGTCGCAGCAAAATGCTCTTTTAATTTGTAGCTCTATTTTTATAGGAACTGCATTTATAAGCCCTTTTCGTGCAGTAAATTCAGCACATGCTGTCTTCTACCTTAGTATCTAGAGCAGAACATCCTTCCCAACTTACAGGTTTTCAGCTGATTTCGTAGACGTATGATTTCTATGAACATATGGTCTCCTTCTATTCCTGGCTTAGCGAATTTTCCTAGAAATTATTTTGGTGAGTTAGAGAGGCTTGCTTTTACCTTAGAAATTTGTATGAGTGTGACCCTGAATGCGTTACACATAATTCTATGTAAAGCTTTGGGGTTTTTAAGGCCATTTTTTTTCACCGCATTGTGAGGCTCTGTCTTGAATTTCCAGAATCATCTTTAATTGCATAGATAAATAAGCAAAGGAAACAAACACATGAAAAGAAAAAAACTCAACAGGCCTTCACTGAAAAAGATGGCTTTGTGGCTGGACCTGTGTCAGAAAGTTACACATAACAGCTCTGCACACAAAATACCTTTTTCTCAGTAGATCATCTACTCCCATCTTCTGTAATGACATTTCTGATACTTCTGTGATAAATGGGGCAGGGGGTGGTATCTGCTTCTCAAAACTGGAAACAACCTGCCTTTGTTTTGATCACAAGCTTATTAAGTGGGCAATGATGATTCTGTACTGGTTCTAATTCTCGTTTGGTTGGTTGGTTTTTGTTTTAAATCTGCCTCTTATTCCTTGTAGCTGAGCTGCTGTGGCATTCAGAGCTACACCAACTGGAGCACCAGCCCTTACTTCTTCAAACACGGCATCCCTGCAAGCTGTTGCATGAACTCCAGTGACTGTAATACTCAGGATCTGCGCAACATGACCGTGGCTGCCACTAAAGTAAACCAGAAGGTACCAGTAACGTTGTTCCAGAGTCAATTGTTACGAAACCATCCAGTACACCAGTAGAGCCTATGGCTGCTTACAACTGCCTTTCATTTCAAGTGCTTGGTCAATGACGTGTATGGGGCTCCAATGACGGTAAGGATGGGCTTTGCCCCCTCCGTTGCTTTCAAATTCTTTAGGCTGGCCTTTCTCAAGTGACCAGGTCCAGCAACATTTCTGATGAGGAGTGGATTTGTTGCCCTTCCTCACAGCAGAAGGTGAGGTATGGCACTGCACACAGAGGCAACGCTGGCAGGGCACAGGACCGCGAGTGGCATGTGCACTCGGCTGCCCTTGAGGGGTAGGTTGGTCGGC
>NW_010430849.1:40841-47206 GCF_000710305.1 Buceros rhinoceros silvestris
ATGCTGTGGGGTTCTGTTGAGGACAAAGGCATAGCTAGGTGGAGGGAAGGACAAGTTCCACTCGTATGTTCAAACTGATTTCAGTGCTGGAGCCTGTCATCCCAAACAGAGTAAACATGGGTAAGTGATAACAAAGCAATGTGGTTGGCTGGTACATTTACAATGACTTTTAAAATCTTTGAACATGTGCTGCTGCAAGCATAGCCCAGCCAAAGTGACCCCTCCGCTGGCGTCACCTGGAGGGGCAGGTTGAGAAAACAGAATAGAGTTGGGACAGTGGGTTGGGAAAACAGAAAAAAAAGGAATAACTGGAGAATAAAAATGTAGAAAACACAAAGGGAGGAATAAAGATAAAATAATGCACCATAGATTTCAGACACAGCACTACAGAAATACAAGTCAAGTTATTGCTTGAAGTGGTGGTATATCATCAGTTTGTTCTTTTTCACTTGAGATTTGCAAAAGAGGCAACAGTTTGTTGGTAAAAGGCACAATATCGTGGCCAAATCATGATGCTCAGTTGCAGCATAACTTAGTTAGAGTTAAGGATTATTTTCTGGTTTTGTTTTCAGAGTTGAATTTTAAAAAACGGAGTCCTGAGTAGGTAACAGGGGAAATATGGAAATGCCTCTCTGTCCTCTGTTTCTGTCTTTTTCACCTCAGTCACCTGTGAATCAGGAGGTTGGAATGGTGGCTGTGTGCAGCCTGAAACATCTTTCTATGAAAACCAGTCAAGTGGACAACATTTTCTAAAGATACTAGAGGATTATTTTCCACTAAGCATTTATTTTCTGTGATTGTTTAACGAGAGTCACTTGTTGCAGACATATGTGGAACGTTAATGGCATCCATCTGCTAAGAAACTCGCAGTCACCACCCACAAAGTAATCTTCCTGGGTTGCATGAGGATAAAGGATGAGCCACTCCATTCAGTTGCACTTTGTGAACTTATAGTAACTCTAAGTTTTTGCAGAAGTGGAAAGAAGACGAGAGGCAGTTGAATCTAAGGGGTGTGCAGTAACGCCAGTATCCACTGCAGGCAGAGTGCCTCCTGGGCAGCCCATCTTGAGCGCCTGCTTCTCGTCTGCCTGCCTTCCCAGCAGGAAGGCTTTCTGGTGTGACTGGTGCTCCACCAGTAGATCCCACCTTTTCAGTTCCGGATGGCCACACACTCTGAACCTTTCCTGGCTGCATAACTGAGCAGGTGCCACTTGCATTCCCAGCACCAATCTGGTGTTTCCCCAAAGTGCCAGGCTTGCCTTGCGTGCTCTGCATGCACAGAGAAATCCCTGTCCACTTGCGAGGTCCTTCTAAATTGTAGGAAGTGCCTGAGGGGTGAATGGGCTTCTGCTGTTCCAGGGCTAGTAACTCCCTTCCAAGCAAGGACTGCTCGTTCCTCAGGCAGCAGTTGGCTTATTTGCATGATTTAATTACCTAGGAGTCAAGAATGGTAAGATACTTGCTAAATGGTCACTCCTGTCCTCTGAATCAGCACCCGGGTGTGCACACGTAGTGCTTCATGTACCTCTGTACTCTGATGTGCACCTCTTGGGTGCTTCTTGCGCTCTCACTCCGTGCACTGCAAGGACTGAGCAATTAAGCCGTATTTATGCAATGCGCTTCTTGAAACAGATTATTACCCTTTGGGAAAACACCGGCTTCAAATGAGGAGAGTGATCAAAATCCTCTCACTTGCATGTTTTTTTAACAAGATCTTCCCTCAAATTACCATTGCTGTTAGATGTTGCATCTCTTGAAGGCTGTTGGACAGAACAGATTTCAGAAGAGCTGGGAGAACATTAAGCCACGTCAGACAGAGTAAAAGCACTGCTTGAGAAATCTAATCTCCTATTTCATAGCATGTAAGACATACACAAATATAGTTATATAGGTGCTTGATGTGTTAAATAAGCAAGGTTAAATCTGACATAGTGTACACAGTTATAAGACATAATTAAGGATATAATATGTACACTTAAACATTTCAGAAATTAATTACAGCTGTGCTGGTCGTCAGCCGCTATTATTACCACTTCATTACTCTCGGGATTGAATAAAATGGCTTCTGATGTTATGAAAGAGGTTAAAGAAATGCTATGATTTAGTTCATGAATGGCCCATCTCTAACAAAGGACATCGTCCTTTCCTTCTAGTTGTTGGTTTTTTACAAGCGTCTAATGGTCTGAGGCCATGTAAAGAGTTTCTGCTGTGTCTGCAGAAGTGAGGGGTGTGTGGATGGAGGGGTAATGTAGAGACACTTCTCTCTCATGGGGTGGGAGTCCAAACTGGCAAACGGAACTCACTGTTATTTCTGGTTTTTTCCAAGTTGAGATAAAGTGGATAAAGTTCTGACATAAAATGAATTGTCTTGGGACTGGCCTTCAGCTGGGAGTGGTGTTGGTCATTTGAGGAAGCATGGCAAAAGGGGTTGAGAGGTGGCTTTGGACTGTGTGGGCAGATGGGTTGGTAATGAATCTTCTGGCCCTAGTGTGGGCTGTGGATGAATTCACGAGGAATCAAGTCAGCTGATGGAGTCAGGGTCTGAGCTAGAGAGAGAAAATTTGGTGTGGGGAGCAGGACAGGGAAATTTATGCCCAAGAGCAAACAAACCCAGTAACTTCATACAAAACTCTTGATAACTTTGCCAAATGGTTTAAAGTTACGTGCTTCTTGTTACCTCACCTGGTGTCCTTTGACAGGTGAAGAGGCAAGCCGAATGCCCCACCGGACACCTGAAGCATGCTTGTGTTAAATATCTAGATTATTAGGAAATCGGCATCATTTATTCATTGTTTTGTTACATTATCTTATATTGTTACTGGTCTGGTTTCAGGTCAAAGCTATGTTCAGTCTTTTAAAACAATGCAAACCGGCTTTCTTTAATAAGACCTATAAAAATGAATGCAACATCACATTTAGCTTTTGTAAGTACTGAAATTCATTTGTTTCTAAAAAGAACTGGTTTTGCCACCACTTGCCATCATTCACTCAGAATTGCTATTAAATAAAAAGGTGACGTTGTTGGAAATTGCAGCAGAGATACTGTCTAGCCCAAATCCATTTTAAATGAGAAATCTGTTTGTGTGCATTTGTGGCAGGGAAGGTCAATACGAGGAATGATTATGATTGTTTTCCAGGGCTGTTACGACTTGGTGACCAGTTTTATGGAGACAAATATGGGTATCATAGCTGGAGTGGCTTTTGGAATTGCATTCTCACAGGTAAGTGCATAAATGCTTCCATTCCCCGTTTCTTCCCCTCATCCTTTTTCTTTACCTGGATTTCAGGGAAGGAGGGATTATGGAAAGGGATTGAACTCAGCATGCTCATTAGTCCTGAGGTCATCTGTTCATTGATTTTCTTTTTTTCAACTTAAATGAAGTTTCTCCTTGGGAATATCAGTTACGGTTGAGCTAATGACTAGCTCAAGGAAAACAGCTTGTCCCTCCACTGGGTCAAACAGAGGTTAACCCAATAAAACATTGGCTTAAATGGAGCATAAACAACTAAGAAGACAAATAGCTTATCCATTGTTTGGATAGGCTTCTATCTTCTAAGCACTCATTTTTTTCTTAAAGGAGTCTAGAAGTCAAATAAGAGTTTACCTTCAGGCCTCCCCGTACGAGACCTGGAGCCTGGAGTGGGCACCTGGATTTGATGACTCTTTTCTTTTTTTATAAACCAGCTCCTTGCCTGCACCAAAAAAAGACTTTGGCATTGGGGGAACTCGAGGAAAGCTAAGAGGTGTTGGCTGCTCCCTGGTATTCCAGCTGCCTTTACCTAGGCAGGAGCTGGGGAAACTAAAGGTCTGGCCAGAATCTTCTGATCAAGAAGGGGCAGGTAAACACCTGCATCTTTCAACAAGATATTCCTTTATACTAGGTCACTTCGCGTGTGATGACAAGAACTCTCCTGGAAACATGCATAAGTGAGAGAGAGGGAAACATAGTCAATAAAAAAGTGCTTGCAGAATGGTTCAGCAAAATGCAAAGTGACATGTATGGTGCCTGAACCTCTTCTACCTGAGAGGCAATCTGCTTTCTCCCTGCGGAGAGTATGTAGTACAACTGCAAATGGTGTATTCAGAAACTATCAGGCAACTTTCATTTGCTTCATTCACACAATATTAAAAACCTTGGTCCTGAGGGAACACTGAAAAAGTGGCTATATCTATTGAACGACTTGTGTTTGTACAGTGGTGGGAAAAATGAGGTGTGTGTTAAGAAAAATTATTTGACTTCTGCTTAAAACTCAGTTTTAAGTTAAATTCAGTTAGCAAGCTGTAGGTTTACGCTGTGCCTCACTGGAAACAAGTGCTTTGCCAGTGCTGTCGCCAGTGATGGCCAAATGAGTTCATGGGAGGGCTGTGGTTGCCCTTTTGCCCGTGTTGCCCCATGTGGTCAGCCTGTGCTTGGCTGCAAGGCACTTTACATCTCTCTGAGGTTTAATTTGCTCAGCAGTTGCAGTGGCCTCCAGGTTCTTCTGAGTAACTGCCCCCAAGCCGTGTGGAGAATGGCCACCATGTCCTCTCGGTCAGCGTATGCACAACCTAAAGAAGCCCTAAAAACTCTTTGGGCTCACACCAGCCGACTGCCCGGCCTAGGGCATATCTAGAAAGCTGATGTCTTGTGGCCTAGGTGTGAGATGTGAGAAGCCCGTGATTTGGCCTGTCAGCCTGTTTCATGTCAGCATAAATGTTTGTTCATCATACCCCCAGCCATACAGAGCAAGCGTGTGGGTGTCAGGTCTCTGAGATCCAGCAGCAGTGAAACCACCAGTCTGGAGCTGTTGGTGCATGGAGCAGAGGGAGGGATTTGGGGGTTTTGTGTGTGTGTGTGTGTGTGTGCGTTTATTAGGCTGTTCTAGTTCATGTTGAACTGTCACGGTTGTCTTGATACTTTTCTCTAATCTTGATTAGGACTTGATTGCTGCTCTAGGACTTCGGGCTCTTAGTTCAGTTTCTAGACAGCCAGAAGGCTCTAAAGCGTCTTTTAAAATGCCTCATGTAAAACTATCTGAAAGAAAAATGGGATGAGTCGGATTTTACAATTCATATGCTGTTGGGCAAATGCCTTAGTCAGGACCAACGCTATCCAAGAGCCTTTAATCGTGTATCATTTGTACGATGTGCAAAGCATCATCTTATCACGCCTGGAAGTTGTTGGCAGCTAGAAGGGAGACTCTCAGCAGAGCACAGCTGGAATTGTTAGTGTTTTGGCATGTGTCTGGAAGTTTACTGTAGGTCATTGGTTGGTTGTGAGCTCCATGCAGGAAGGCGGGCAGGCGGGGCGAGCAAAACGTGGCCCTGCAACAGGAGCCCTTTGGCGCAAAGCCAGGTTAGTGTGGCAGGCTACCAGCAGCGCGGGGGGAAAGACACTTTGCCGCTGTGGCTCCGAGTAAAAACCAAAGTACATTTTGATGTGGCATGGGCAGTTCACAATGCCTGGTGTCAGTGTGCACTCTACTGCCAGCTGGGGATGTCGCTTTCCTGTGTAAGTACAATGCTCTGGCACTCCGAGTAGATATCCAGCTGCTGGGTGTGTTTGTGAATGTGTAAAAAGGAGAAGAAAGGGCATGCAGGGGAGAAAAATGCAGCTCTCCTGGAGTGTGAAGAATAGAAGGCAGCCAGTGATAATTTACTGCCTAATCTGTTTTGCTGGACCCAATTAGAGACGGTGTTTACAAATTGATTTCAGGTTGAAGTGGCTGGCAGTAATGCCAGGCAGTGCTCCAGCTGCAGGCGAGGTTTCTCTGGTCCTACTGAGAATGGGTTTAATCTAAATAAAAGACAAATTAGATCACGTTGCTCTTCTACAGTAAAGCATGCTCGAGGGCCTTTCCTTCACATGGTTTGTTAGGTGTTGACTAGCGTGGGGAATGGGCTGAGTCCCAGAAATAGAGAAAGTTGATGTCATGCCATTGCACGTCTTATAGGACTGGTACAGACCTCGCAGTCAGTCAGAGTTCTAAAAAACTGCTGCGTTGCTGACATTGTCAGCACTGTTCCTCGGATTTGAAATAATAAAATACAATTTGATTGGTTTTGGACTGAGATGCCGATGCTGACTTCCAGCTGGAATAATTTCGGTTTAGCAGGTGCTCCTCAGAGCAGCAGAACGATCGCTGTGTTGTGCCCAACAGAATGAAATTATGCAAGCAGTAGAGACGATGAAGAGTTTTGCCTAGGTAAAACTACAGTGGCAGGCATTAGCTTAAGGGGTACCAGAGACAGAGTCTGGAGGATTTTATAGCTTGTGGTTGCAGTAGGGTCCCTGAGCCAAAATAAAATGGAAATTCAAATTGCACTTCTTTTTCTCTTCCATGTAATAAGATATAATGAATATGTCATGCAGAACAGCTTCCAG
>NW_010430850.1:0-6225 GCF_000710305.1 Buceros rhinoceros silvestris
TTAGGTTGGATATTAGAAAAAAATTTCTTTAGAAAGACTGTTGTCTGACATTGGAACATGCTACCCAGGGAAGAGATGGGTTCCCCGTCCCTGGAGGTGTTTAAAAGACGTGTAAATGTGGTGCCTAGGGACATGGGTTGGGGACCCTGGCAGTGTAGGGTGAATAGCTAGACTCAATGATCTTAAAGGTCTCTTCCAACCAAAATGATTCTGTGATTCTGTGACAACCTGTACAGTAATTTTACTTTTGTCTTATATGGTGCACATAGATGTTAATTGAAAAATTATTTTCACAGTTTCTGTTTGCCAGTAGCTGTGCTGTTGGTTATCTTTTAAAGACATTGCAATTTTATGCACATGTTCAAAATTCGTAGAAAGAAGGTAAAAAACACTTAAAACAATCTTCATATGCAACAAAGGTAGCAACGTGTGTGATTCCTGTTCAAATACTTGTACATCCTTGGTTTCTCAGTAGAAGGTCCCACAGAGTTGGGAAGAAAGGACTCTCATTCACAGCACCATCAAGAGATCTCAAAATCCATTTCTTTTCATCGTGCCTGAAGATGGGTGTCTGTAGTCATGATAACATCCACCGGTGGCCTCAGAAAATATCCCAAAGTTGTGATGTGTAAGGAACTTATCCACTATGCAGAACTACTCTTTGGACTCTCCTCAGAACTAAGGGCTGCTGTCAAGTTCCTCGTGCTGCAGTTGCCTGTCCGAAAGAGAGTTGTTCTCTATCCTTATCCAGACCACTACTTTTTTAAGAGCAGCTCATTGAGTTCTCTATGTCAATTTCATGGTTCTTCAGTCTTACGTCTACAATAAAAGGAAGCTTTACTTATCTGCAGAGTAAGCCTTGGAGTCCATTGCAGTGAGTCAGTGGAAGGGTACACCTGCTCCAGGAATACTGACAGATCTTTTAACTGTAGAAATGTGCCTAGCTGCACTGGGCCACTCAGCAGTATGTTCCACATCTGTCTGCTTCAGGAACATTCCGAACTGCTTACAGACTTTATGAAGACTAAAAACCATTCAGAAATTTGTGGTATACTCTATAGCTAATTTTAACTTTCTGAAGGCCTTTCACTCACCCATTCCTGATTCACTGCCATAGGCTAGAACTGAAGTTCTGTGTTAGTTCCTCAACACTTGTATGTTATTTGTATCCTCCATTTTCCTATGATGTGAAATTAGATATTTTCTTGCACTTCTGTGCTAAGATGGAAATGAGGGCTGGAAAAATTCTCACCAAGGATTTGTCTTTTTGAGAGAGAATGTTATGTAAACTCAGACCTTAACTTAATGTTAACTCCTCTAATTTTGAATCCATGACCATTTCTTTCACCAAAAGCAAAGTTCTGCGTGGCTGTCATTTCTGCCAGAAGAGTGGGCAAGATTCAGTCCCTAAAGCTGTGCTCAACTCCACAGAACTTGCATCAAATTCTACCTAGTATTCCTAAAAGAAAATGGATTTAGGATTGTGCATGGATAGATTTTTTTTTTTAAGTGCAGATTCAATATTTTTATTTGCATTTATTAACCTCTATACTTTGCATGCCTAGTTAGCAGTTTTAAGCTATTCTTTTCATTGATCTCAGGATATACTTTTCAGTTTGAGAAATTTTGAAATGCATTTTTCATACATGATGCACTCTTTTGGCATCATGTTATTCTGTTTTTGCTATAGACTTAATTCTAATTTTCAGTTTCAGTTCTGTGTTATAAACATTCTCTACCTCTACATCTTTCAAGGTATAGTGGAAGTTAGTGTATGGAAGACGAATCTGAATTAGCATGATCTATATTTATATAAATGGCTTAAACTTGGAAATTAATTTAAAAGCATCCTGAACTGAAATTTAATTTAGTTCATTTCCTATTCTACAGTAATTGAAAATGTTAAAAGAATGTCAGTGAAAACAATGTTCTGAAACCGCAAACTCAGTCAATTATCCTAGCACACGAACAGACTCAAGTTCAGAAATATAGTGGCTTTGCCTCAAGCTGTATAGTGTCAGTTAAGCAGAACAACCCAGTAATGAAAAGAAGCTCTTGCAGTTTCCTTTCAGTAACAAATTGGTGTATAAGATCTGTTACAAAGAGAATCTTCACACTCTTCAGTAAAAATGCAAGACAAAATTAAATGAAAATAAACAAAAGGCAAAAATCATTAAATGGTTATCTTAACCAATAAACATACATATTCAGAGGTCTTTTTAAGAGCAGTATAATTATGTGACTAACCTCAAATTAATGTAAGCTGTGGCATGCATAGAAAAAACTGTTCTAAAAGAAAGTCAAAGTTGCAAAATTTAAAGCAAAAATTTAATAAATGCCAAAAAAAGGCATTAGAAATTTTAATTCAGTTCACTCATGTACAAGAATTATGGTATTCTGTTTAATAATATGATGACATTATAGAGTCTTCCCTTTCTCCCCCCAAAATGTAACTGCCTTCTGCCTCCAATATATTCAATACTTTTATAATTTGGCCACATTCTCAAAGTTATTCTTCTCCTGTGCACTGAATGATGTATCTGTTCAGGGCAACATGTTCATAACTCATAGAATCATAGAATGCTTTGGATTGGAAGGGACTTTCAAAGGTCATCTAGTCAACCCTCCTGCAATAAGCAGGGGACATCTTTAATTTGGTCAGGTTGCTTAGAGCCCTGTCCAACCTGACCTTGAATACTTCCAGGGATGGGTCATCTACCACCTCTCTGGGCAACGTGTGGCAGTTTCACCACAGTTGTTGTAAAAAATGTCTTCCTTATATCTAGTCTAAATCTAAGTCTCCCCTCTTTTAGTTTAAAACCATTACCTTTTGTCCTGTCACAACAGGTCCTGATAAAAAGACTCTCTGTAGATCTTACCCATAGGTCCCCTTTTAAATATTAAAAGACGGCTACATGGTCTCTCCGGAGCCTTCTCTTCTCCTGGATGAACAACCCCAACTCTCTCTGCCTGTCTTCATAGGAAGGTGTTCCAGCCCTTTGATTATTTTTGTGTCCCTCCTCTAGACCTCCTGCAACAGGTCCCTGTCTTTCTTGAGCTGAGGGCTTCAGAGCTGAACATAATACCCTAGGTGAGCTCTCACAAGAGCAAAGGAGGAGAATCACGTCACTTGATCTGCTGGCCATGCTTCTTTTGATGCAGCCCAGAATAGGGATGGCTCTTTGGGCTGCAAGCACACATTGCTGGCTCACGTCCAGCCTTTCATCCACCAGTACCCTCAAGGCCTTCTCTGCATGGCTGCTATCAATCCCATCATCCTGCAGCCTGTATTGTTACCAGGAATTGCCCCAGCCCACATTCAGGACTTCACCCTTGGCATTGTTGAACCTCATGAGGTTCACACAAGCCAACTTCTTGAGCTTGTCCAGGTCCCTCTGGATGATATCTCATCCTTCAGGTGTGTCAACTGCACCACACAGCATTGTCTGCAAACTTGCTGAGGGTGCTCTCAATCCCCCTATTGTTCTTTTCCACTGGCCTTCTTGCCTACTTCGGCCTCACGTTGGATGAAAAATTATTATTTCCAGTTTAGGATTGTAGATTCAACTCTCTCTACTTTGGGAAAGAGAAGCTGCGGCTAATGAATATAAGACAAAGGCAGCCACTGCTGTTGTCACCCAACTAATTGTCTTATGGATAAGCAGGTCCTTAAGTCAGCTACATGATCTGCACTTAGAAACCTAAGAGGATGGACTGATCTTTCTTGCGAGCTCCTTCTTGCTGCAATTCAAATGTAAGATCTTGTACATGTCTCATTATTAATTTGCTAACTGTTAAATTTATGAAAACATACCTCTCATACAGTTATACAGAAGTAAATCCTTATAGAGGGTTATGGGGTTTTTTAATGTCAGACATTTCAAGTTGTTACTGTATGCCCCGAGATAAAAATTTATTCTTAGCTTTCTTCTTACTGATTTTTCCCTTTCTGAAAACTGTTGAAATGATCTCTTTGGAAATAACTCATGTAAAACGCATTACTCAAAGGACCTGTTATTGACAACATGTATTAAAAGCACTATTTAACATTTTACATGTTTACGTAATTTTTCTTACAATGTAGCTTATGTGAAGAAAAAGTGCTGAAACTCCTATTAGAAAGTATTATCCATTGAAAGACAGTATAGTAAAAAATGAATTGCCAATAGATTGCAAAGCTTTTAGAAACAGAAAGTGTACCACTGAATTTCTAAAGGATACAAAGGAGCAGGTATGATTACTTATTGTGAGTGCAATCTGCTGTTCAAGCATAGAGAAATTTATTAGTTTATCTGAAAAATGTTGCTCCGTTGGTCTCCCTCAGATGATCTGTGTTAGAATGTAAAATATTCAATCAACAAGACATAAAAATATATCAGCCTTCCTTATGAAAACTTTAGAGATCCAAGAAAAAGTGGTCTGAAGTTAATTTTGTTCCAGGGCATTCAACCAATGCTAATTTGTCATTCTAGGCTCTTTAAAAGTTCATGCAAGTTTCTGATATCTGCACTATAGCCACGTTATCCAAACACTTTTCTTTCTATAGACTTTTCTGTCATTCTAATATGGTAGATATTTTGTAACTGGCATGTTTTCCAGTGTATAATATACACTTTTTTTTCACTACAACTGTAAGTTTCAATAGCACATAAATGGTTCCAATACAGAAAGAAAATGCCAGGAACTGTCATTTTGAATTGCATTGATTTAATTAAATAGATTATGTTACGGATGTTTAAGATGCAACAACTGCAGTATGAGTATTTGTTGACATTTACATGCATTTAGAAATCCATTATAGACTGAACATTAACTCAAGTACCATTTCATACTTCTAATTACTCTTTGGTACTTCAAAAATGATTCTGTGTAAAATGTATAGATTATAATTATGAGCTAAAATTACTTGAGATTTTAAATAACACTAACAGAGTTCTTGACGTTTCAAATGTTTTCACATTACCTTACTTTTTGAATATTAAAATCTGTTAGCATTTCCATGTATGTACTCAGATAGGATTTATATGCCCTTGTTTTTGTGAGTCATACCAAAATATTTTTTTCAGAAATTGAGGATAGATTATACATAATTTATAAGCTCTAGCTTCCATTGCAAGTAGAAATGAAAAGGCAACATTACTTTTTCGCTGAACAGAACCCACCCAGTTTATACTTAATGTATAACAAATAATAAAATTATTAGATTATTAACCACTATTTGGAGTCCCATGGGGTGTGCTTTTAGTCCTCTAATGCTTAATATATGAGGTGCAAAAACTTTTTTACCTTCAGAATAATTAACACCTCGTGGCTTGTTTTAGGAAGTTTTTACGGGAATTAGTGGTTTTAATAGTATTTCCCCAACCATAATGAACACTAATATTAATACAAAATTATGTGAGTATGAGTTTACTCATCTAAGCTGAGATAGCCTAGTGACCTACACCTATATTCTATATATTATGTTTTCAGGACGTGTTCTTCTATAGATCAGATAGATATCTACAGTTTTGAAAATATCACAGCAGGCATTTCTTTTAAAATGTCTTTACAGGTGTCAGCGGTTTGGCCAAGGTTGAGCCAAGGTCTGGTGACGATAATACCCTTCCTCTATTCCAACAGAAATGGGGGAAGGGGGAAAAGAATTTGTGAGACCTCTAAATGCTTTTTGGAAACTGAAACAAAGTTTAATAACACAATAAGCAGACACGGATTAAATACAAAGGAAAACCCATGAGGTATTAAGGGTTTTGTATGGGATGGAAAGGCGAGGGTTAACCCGCGGTTGATAGCAAAAGCAACAAGGACCGCGGCAGAGATCAAAGATGGCAGAAAACCATGTGGTCTCCCGCGTGACCAGAACAAAGAAAACCCGGCAATTACGATATTCCCAGATACCGCATGTAAAAGTAGAATTTGCACAAATCCTACCAGTCTTTATCGTGGAATGAGGCAAATGCAGAATGCAAACCCAGGGGCACGGGGTGAAGGGTCCGGGACCCACATGGCGCGTGGCTTGGCGGGCAAAAGGCTCTGGCGGGCGGCAGCGTGCAGCTCCTCAGAAGCGACGAGGGGGACTCCAATCTCCCGTGGCGTGCGGTTCCCGGGCTGGTCACTCGCGGAGGCGGCGCTCGGTCAAGCGGCAGCTCTGGGCACGCACCAGTCTCTGCCCCGACAGGGCTCGCGGCAGTGGCGGGGGGAGCGTGGCGGGGCGGGGGCGCGCGG
>NW_010430851.1:0-4044 GCF_000710305.1 Buceros rhinoceros silvestris
CTCAAGGAATCTCCAGTCCTAGAGATAACATAGGAATCTCAAGCTCACAAACATCACATCGTTTTGTGCAGAATTCCCCCACTTTGTCGTCAGAAGCCTTTACTTTTCAAGGTGGCTAGCTAGGATGTCTCAGATGCAGCTCCAGTCTTCTAACAAGACTCTGAGGTTTCCCATTCTTATGCTTCATTCTTGGTATTTGCTTTTTTACCTAAAACCGAGGATGGACTGAGCTAGGATGCACCTTGGAAAACAGTAGTGTCTTCAATCAAAGAGCAAGAAAACACTTTTTTTTGGTTGTTCACTAATAAAAGCCAAAGGAAGCTGTCATATCCTGCTACATTCTTGCTAAACACTGCAATGAAGATATAATATAGACAGAGTAGTTTTTCAAGGTGGGGGGTGAAAGCTGAGCTTCAGACCTATTTGTAGATAGGCTAAGGAGCTATTAGCAATTTACAAGCTATAAGCTAAGGAGCACTCCCAATCCTCTGCGAATGCTCCATAATGTGTTTTCTGCAGCCAAGATGGCCCATCTGGCATGTTTCCTGTACTGTAAAAACACATCATTCTTGTATCTCAGTTAATATGCTGTTTTGCCAACATGAGCTTCTCCAGGAACGATCCAGCCAGTTCTGTGGTAGAAACTTCTTGCGGGAAGTATGCCAGTGGGGACTGGTAAATTCAGGCTGAATTCGTCTTTGTCACTCAGAACACACAGATCAGAAGTGTGGTCCCAGATTAAGGGATCTGATATTTCCCTTTAATCGCTTGAAACAATACTCCTGAAGAAACACCTGGGAAACTGGTGTCTGGTTTTGGGCAAAACAGCAGAGATACCAATACATCGGCCTGTGGCCAGAGGAGGGCCACTGAGATGGTTCAAGGAGCTGGAGCACATGACATGCACGGAAAGGCCAAGGAAAGCAGGTTTGTTTACTCTGCAAGCTATAAAGCTAAGGAAGAATCTAACTGAATTCACATAAAGATGGGCTACAGAGAAGACAGAGCCAGCGATGCACAGTGGAAAGACAAAAGACAGGCATTATTCCCTAGCTAGAGCAAGGGAAATTTTAGTTGAATATAAGAAAAAAAATTTTTGACTGTGAGTGTGGTTCAAAACTGGCCCAGGTGACCAGAGAATCTGTGAATTCTTCGTACTCAAAACTCAACAAGACCAAATCAACTTGATCTAGTTGTTTCTGCTTTGAGAAGGGGTTGGACGAACTTAGTTGGATGGGTATTTTCCGATCTGTATTATTTTCTGACCCGATTTTAAAGCACCTGAGCTGAGCACTTTGCAGAGTGGTAAGGTGTTTTGCAGAGAGAGAATGGATTTGCAATTACATATAAAAAGGCCCTGGACATCTATGCTATCCATAGGTTGCGTTTGATCTTTAGCAGACAAACAAATTTTTGTATAAATAGGCTCAAAATCATGAAAGTATGAATCTCTTCTATATTGGTCAAGTATGCAACCACTCAGGTAGGTTAGAGAGGCAATAATACATCCATAAACACCTTTCACCATGGATGAAGCCAAAAATAAAGATAAGTAATGTTTAATGCCTATCTTTGATTTTCTTATTTATTTTTTTGTTCATATTCTCATGCTTTTAAGTAGTCTGTCATTTTTCTATATGACAGCAAGTATAGACTACTTAAGTACATGTAAAATAATTTCAGTCTGCATGAAAGCTGCTTTCTTAGCCTAAATCAATTCTATGTGTCTTCATTTCTGTCCTTTGTGTTAAAGAGCGCCTGAAAGGCAATGGTGGAGATTAGATCCTCAGTACAAGCACATAAGAGAAGATTTTGTCATAGTGTTTAAACTAGCTTGAAACTGATTTTTTTTCCTGAACTTGTGCCTTTGGGTCAACTTTAAAGTTTCAAATGCAGGACAGAAGTTCCTGTTAAAAAATAATGTCTTACCTAAAGAAGAGCATGTTTGCAAAAGGTGAATTAGCTGGCTGAAAAATGCTGTGGGGACACATTCAGGTGTGACCCATTGTTCGTAATCTATGGATCTCTTTAGCTGATGCTACATCCCATCAGAAACCCATTTTTAATTGTAGGATCATGAATCACACAAAAAAATATCCACTAATATTGAAAGCTAAAGGACATAGGACTAAAAAGATAGGTTGTGGGGTTTTTTTTTCCCCCCAAAAAAGGCAATTTTGTCAGTAATTTTTTCTGTAAGCCAATATTTGCAACTCATTGTCTATCTTTTACCCCAACTTTTAAAAGAGAAAACATAAAAAATCCGGTTTTGAACAGAAATGAGATGCAATTAAATAAGTAATGAGATTCTAAGAAATGGGATATTAAGCTGAAAACCATTTTCTCGACAGAGGGTGAGAAAAGGACTTCTTAACTAAAAGAATGTGAACATGTAAATGAAAGAAGTAAAGAAAAAAAGTTTCCCAATTCCTTCATTAGGTGCTACATATGAAGTTTGATTTGCTACTGCATATAAAGTCTGACTTGCTACTATGTGGAACACTGTGAAAAATTCCTTTGTAACAGCTGTATTGAAATTTCTTCATTCAAGTACAGTCCTGTAGTTCTAATAATACTCAGGGGTATTAGCAGGCCTTATCAGGCCTTTTGCTTACAGCCTTAAGACCAGGAAACACTTTATTTCCATGGTACGTTACAGTATAATGAGGTAAACTGACTTAAAGAATATGCAGGTGGATTGTCAGGAAACGCATTTCTTTGTAATGATGTCTTTGAGACTGCGGGGTGATGACACAGAGGAAGAATTGGAAATCCTTTTATCTGAGGAACTGCAAGCTGTGAAAAACTTTTGGGTATGTTTTATGTAGGAAACTGTCTTTCACAAAAAGAAGACAGAACTGCACTAACGCAAGGCAGTTTTTCTGGAAACTGAGTTTTGTTAGAAAAAACAGGAAATGTCCTGCCTTTACTCCTTCCCCACAAATGCCTTCATGAGATTGTGTGGTTAAGCAGATGTACAGGGGACTGGTTAGAAACTGTACAATCTGGGATCATGCTAGGGAGATAAAAGGTTCAGTGCAGACAACCCACAGTTAACATGTTCTTAGTTATTTTCCTAATTTAGTTTTTTATCTAAAAGGAAAATTTGCTGCAGGTGATTGAACACCTGTATCGAGTAACACCCCACATAATTCAAAAGTGCGACATATATAAAGTGTTTTCTTGGTTGAAGCAAGTGGCATTAAAAACCCACTTGACATCTGCTGAGTGTTGCTTATCTGATATATGGAAAATGAAAGTAATTCAAACCAGTCCTGATTAATACTGAGCAGAGTCTTTTACAGAGGGTGTTTCTTTTTGATACTCTGGCAGGAAGGGAAGCCATCCAGAGGGTCCTTGACAGGCTAGAAAGGTGGGTCCATGTGAATCTCATGAAGCTCAACAAGGACAAGCGTAAGATTCTGCACATGGGTTGGGGCAGTCCAAAACATGGATATAGGCTGGGCAGTGAGTGGATTGAGAGCAGTCCTGTGGAGATGGACTTGTGTTTACTGGCAGATGAAAAGCTGGACATGAGCCAGCAATGTGCTCTCACAGCCCAGAAAGCCAAACATATCCTGGGATGCATCAAAAGAAGCGTGCCCAGCAGGTGATGGGACGTGATTCTGCCCCTTTACCCTGCTCTGGTGAGACCCCTTCTGGGGAGACCATCTGGAGTGCTGTGTCCAGCTCTGAAGTCTTCAGCACAGGAAAGACATGGACCTGCTCAAGTGGGTCCAGAAGAGGACCACGAAAATCATCAGAGGGCTAGAACACCTCTGCTGTGAGGACAGGCTGAGAGACTTGGGGTTGTTCAGCTTGGAGAAGAGAACTCTTTGGGAAGACCTTATTGTGGCCTTCCAGTAGTTAAAGGGAACCTTCAGGAAAGATGAGGAGGGACTATTGGTCAGGGAGTGTAGTGACAGGACAAGGGGTTATGACTTTAACCTGAAAAAGGGTAGATTTAGATTCGATGTAAGGAAGAAGTTCTTCACCGTGACGGTGGTGAGGCACTGGAACAGGCTGTCCAGAGAAGCTGTAAAA
>NW_010430851.1:4066-10777 GCF_000710305.1 Buceros rhinoceros silvestris
CTTAGATTAGATATTAGGGAAAAACTCTATACTGTGAGGATAGTGTGGCACCGGAACAGGTTACCCAGAGAAGCTGTGGATGCCCTGTGCCTGGAAGAGTTCAAGGCCAGGTTGGAGCTTTGAGCAACCTGGACTAGAGGAAGGTGCCCCTGCCCATGACAGGAGTGTTGGAACTAGATGATCTTTAAGGTCATTTCCAACACAATTCTATGATTCTGTGATTCTTTCACCCCTTTGGGATAGCAGAGCTGATGTGTCATTTGTTCAGAGAATCAATGTTATATTAGTTTTAACATTTAGGAATTACAGCTCACAAGAGATCTGGACTGCTAAAATCATGAAGGTAAGAGCACCTGAGACAGCTGTTCTAAGCTATCTCGGCTGGGTCTACACTCCAGCACAGCCATTGTTGCCTCAGTGATACAATTGTATCACAGAGTATAATCAGAGGTCAAGCTTAACCTCTCTTTGAAAACTATCTTCTCCTGTTTAATTTTAAATGACAAGCAGCTACTCTAAAATGACTTTAGAAAAATTCAATTTATAATAATTTAACCTTGAAGTAACCTTGTGAGGAAAACAATTCATTATTTCTGTACTAGAGAAAAGGAAGAGAACCCTTACGGACACACTATCATAAGAAATTTGCTCAAAACCTCACAGGAAATGTAATTCATTAAATTAAGAAAAAGTATTCATAATCTGTCTGTGATTTTGGATCTGAATAACAGAAGTGTCTTTTTCTTCAATGTTCTGCAGGCAAACTGTAAGCAAACTGTGCTCAACTATCCCATTTTTCCTCTGGCCTCCTTCTTTTGAAATGCATACTATTTTCATTTGTGGTCCATGCTATGAAGTTTAAGGTGAATTGAAACCTGATTTGCCTTTTCTATATAAAGAAAAGGGAAAAAAATAATTCAGATATTATAACTTTTAGCTCAGTATTTCCCACAGGCTGGAAATTTACTTAATCCATTTTTGTGTATAAAAAAAGCAGGTTAGATTCAGATCCTACATCACTTGCAAGAAGTAAGAGAAAAGTAAGACATTTTTGTCACATAACTTAGTCTCTAGCTAGTCTGAAAATCTGCATCACTTCTTACAGTGACTAAACGATGACTATATGGTGACTTACGGTCAAAACTTGTGAAAGAAGTCCCAACTGAGAAATGGTAGATAGTTTAGAAAAGGAGTGCATGAGATTCCTTCAGCTTCTTCATTAATAGCTAATTCCAGGTTAATTAATGTGCTAACTAATTAGATTTGTGCTGATATCATGCTGAATAGCAAGCAGTTTCCTTGGTACTTGGATACAGATTCATGTGCCCTACAAATGCTGAAAAATCTGTTTTGCTTTAAGACCTTGTGCAATGGGATGCTGGTGCACAATAAATGTGAAAGCCTATGTTGGTCACTGACTGCTCCTTTCATTTATTATCAGATGTTAAATACTGAAGCATTATTTTATCCACTATTTTGTCTGAGATAGATAGTTAAAATTTTTAAGTAAATGTAATCTGTTTTATCTACCTCTGCTTTCTTCCAGTGTTTTTGTCTTCTGCATCAGAAAAGAAACTCCTAATCTTATTATTCTTGCACAAAAGTCAAGGATGAAGGTGATCAAGCTTAAATCGACTGCTGAAAGAAGCAGAAACTGCCTCATGGGCCTCTGTCTTGTAAACTCTCACCAGAGGTACCTCAGTGAAAAATAACATTGTAGAGAAAACAATCTTGTTTTTAATAGTTACCATATCAGTGCACTAATTTAGAGCTTGTCCTCAAACAAGCTGCGTTACTAGTACAAAAGCAGGAACAGTGAACTGCTGTGAGGGTTTGGAAAATGAGAGAACTAGGAAACTTTTGAAGACAGCTTTTCTGCCAATAAAAAGATCTGTGAAGCCTCATACTCAGGCAGCTTGGATCTACAGGAAGTGGAACATAGCTACAAGTAGAATTTTAGATGTCACGATTCTCAGGGAAGTTTTTTTTTTCCTCCCTATAGCCTTTGGTTCTAGTCTCATGCTTGCAGAAGACTCACAATTTCTATGTAGACATTCTTAGCTCTCAAGATTGCAGGCTAAGAAGTGTTGTAAGTGGAATTTGGGCTTTGAAACCAAAACCAGAAAGAAACAAGTTCATTTTTACATTGTGCAAGTTGTAAGCCTGTCTCATCATTATAGGGAAATCTCTCTGCCGATGCTTCAAGGCTTACTGTTGGTGATATGAGTAGCAGTGTGGGATACCTCTAGCACCAAGGGGTGCCATCAGGTCGCAATGCAACTCTCCTGCAGTCACAGGGCAGGCTCTGGGCTCTGGGCCAGGGCAGTATCTGCCTTCAGTTCCAAACTTCTCCATGCTATGAATGCAACACAAAGGGACATGGTGTGTCTCAAACCCAAGAGCACAGTTTCTGTCTTTCTCTGTCTCAGGAATAATTTTCTGTATTCATGTTTTATCTTGACAAAGTTAAGGAAAAGAGGGATAACTAAAATGCCCATTTTTTAAAAACCTCTCCTGTATATGGTCATACTTATGACTGATAATTTATGGTGCTCCAGGAATCACTTACTCTCTACATGCAAAAGTTCTTGGCAAGCCTACTACTTTTGTTCAAACATGCTGCAGTCCGAAAGCATAAATCAAAATTATTAACACAAGCTGAGAGGCAGAGGCTTATTAATCGTCTCTCATAATCTTATATGCTCTACCAGTGCCTTCTCAATCAAATGGTTTGTAACCACCCTGCCCCGCAGAACAGATACATTTATTTGTTGTTTCTAGAACCTTTTCCTCCATAGATCTTTAGGAAATGAGCAATTTTTTATTCACAAACCCTCACAGTTAGTTAGCGTTAATATTCCCAGAGTACTTATATCATCGTGGACAAATTCAGGCAGACCAGATAGTGGGGCTTGTGTTTTAGAACTCAGTAACACAGCTTAAAGGTTAACCCAGTTTTTAAAACTCTACCTCTACCTGCAGTCTTCTACCTCAGTGGGTGTGTTAGGCAGCCCTTTGTCCAACAATATGTATTGGGCATAATTTTCCACTGCTGTTTAGATTTAGTGTTCAACAAAGTCAACACATGGAATTAGCAAAACTGGCCTTAGCAGAAAAATATTATTTTGTCTCCCATTGTAAAAGAGTACATGACAACACAAAAGTGCAGAGTGTTGGACAGCTGAGGAATCCAGACGTCTGGATTTCTGCTCTACGTCACTTTTGGAAACATAACATCTTCATATTGTAGGCATTAAATACCTTTTCTTGTCTACCCAGACTTTGAGTCCACCAATTCCTTCCACAGTGCAGGAATATCACAAAAGGGCTGGAGAAGAATCACTGTTTTTATATAGAAGTTGCCATGACCACAGACATGTTTTTCAAAATGTCCAGAACCAGAAACTTCAGAGGGAAGTGTAAGAATTTGTTATTTAGTAGTTGGGTGCAGATCCTCACAATAATTAAGTAAGATAATAATACTTGTTTCTTAGAAGAACTCACTCAGAAGAGACCTCTCCTTACTCTCTGTGGCAAATATGCATTGGTAAGGAATAAGACACTATTGCAGGTTTGTTTTGTTGGTTTTTTCCCTTAATTTCCAAGATCTGTTATGAATATGGAATTTTCACCCTAACTTTTCTGCAAGGGCCTCCAACCTTTGGAATGTTCTGCAGCAGTCAGAAAGGCACCTTCTGTATCTTTCTTCTGCACAGTAGGCACTTGAAATTAATAATGGGAGAAACACACATGGATGGTTTAGAAGAGGAAATCGCCCCCCCAGAAAGTTATCTGACTAGTGTTAAAATACATGAAAATTTCACCTGGTTCTGTGACATACTTTTTATTGGTTCTGTTCTGATCAAAAGTACTGTGGCAAGTACCTTTTTCCCCAAGCACTTTTGTTTTCAGCCTCCAGTGAATTTTGGCAATGGAAAAGGAGATGAGTGAAAAAGGCATGGATATGAAAATAGTTTGATTTGGGCTCCTGTGTGTTGCTGCCATGCAAATTATTGAAAAATTTAAAAATTGTGACTGTTGCAGTTCTTGAAGTAGGGTTGATTTATACAGAAAAGATTCAGATCCAGTTGAGTATAGCAAAATGTTTTTACTTGTTATTACATGCTGTCTACAAGAGTGACTTTCCTTAAAGTTAGGTCCAGACACAAAATAGGAGATCAGAGAATCATAGAATTGCTTTTGTTGGAAAAGACCCTTAAGATCATAGAGTCTAGCTGTTAACCCAGCAATGCCAGGTCACTACTAAACCACGTCCTTCAGCAACATATCTATGCATCCTTTGAATAACTTCAGGTGGCGACTGAACCACTTCCCTGAGCAGCCTGTTCTAGTGCTTTACAACCCTTTCAGTGAAGAAATTTTACCTAATATCCAACCTAATCTTTCCCTGGCACACGCTTGAGGCCATTTCCTCTTGTCCTATCACTTATTACTTGGAAGAAAAGATTGACCTCCATGTCTCTACAACCTCCTTTCAGGGAGTTGTAGAGAACAATAAGCTCTTCCCTCAGCCTCTGCGTCTCCAGACTAAACAAGCCCAGTTGCCTCAGCTGCTCCTCATAGGACTTGTGCGCTAGACCCATTGCCCTTCTCTGGACACACTCCAGCACTTCAATGTCCTTCTTGGAGTGAGGGGCCCAAAACTGGACACAGTATTCGAGGTGTGGCCTCACCAGTGCTGAGCACACGCGGACAATCACTTCCCTGAAGTGATTCAGTTGAAGCTGCCACTCAGGCCCTAGTTGAGAAAAAGTTGCTGCAAACTGACTTTTTGCATCTGTTTTTGTACCAGTTTTGCCTCTCCACGAGCAGAGGACTACTTTTCATAGGCTAATACAAAATAATAGTTTGGGTTCAAAGCTGTCATTGCTCCACCCAAAGGCTAATTCAATGAACTAACTCACTCGCTACTTAGAACAGCCTGGTGAAGAGGATTCCCAGCTAGTGTCACACAGCACCAGCTTTAACAGGGAATCATGGAATGAAATGGCCTGATTATTATTTTTTGTTAAGAAATAGTTTGTCTCAAATACCCTGCCACCAATGCTTCTTTGTTTATGTCCTTTCCCTCCAGCTCATATGCGAAAGAGAAGGCAAAATTCCTTCTACTCAGCCTGTACAGATTTACTTGCTTACTGCTGTTTCCTTCAAGTAGTGCATTCATAGAACCTCTGAGAAGAAAGTTTTCTGCTCCTTCAGGCTTTGGATTAACAGTTATAACTCAGAGCTGTTTTCTGTTGCTTTACATCTCTTTTTTTTTTGTTGTTCCTTCCTGTTAATTTTAAATTAACAGTGTGCCAACTACTGCTTCATGTAGTACCCTGTGCAGATAGACAATTAATAGCTAAGTTCATGTGCAGATTTGATTTCTAAAAGTATTTGGATACTAGTAGGACATAAAGATACTCATATGCACAATTGTCAAACCTTCCCTGATTTCAATATAAGGTAGTTATTCCATCTAGTGAGATATTTTAGAAAATCTCATTCTAAGGCTACCAAGCTCTGCCTGTCAATCTTTGCTGTACGTGAGCTGAAAAGTTCTTGCTCCTTTACTTTGAACATACTGATTGAGAAGATTTTTTTTTTTTAATTTTACTTTGCACGAAGTAATTAAGAAGATGGGCCATAAATAAGTACAACCTCTAGAAGAATAGGAATAAGGAGGGTTTTTGCACTTCTCTCATAGCTGAATTGAGTGTTTTCTTGTGGAAATGGGAAGAACAGGAAAGTCTTTGATTTCATTTAGATATATAGGTAGTTCTAAGCATAAAGGCATTTTCTCTTGTCCATATTGTCCACAGAACTGGCTTTACACTAAAGGGTTTCTCTGAACTGAAGCCTGTATAATTAGATTTCATCAACAAAAGTACTTTCTGGTGCAACTGGCTTGTAACATTATAATGCAAGTGACACAGAGGACTAAAACTGGATCCTAACTGTAAGATCACCAAGCTGATTGGATGTAGCAAACATATTGCAAAGAACAGTAATTACCAACGATAGAAGTGAACTGTGATTTCTTCCCACGTTTTACACTGCTTTTATGGAACATCTTTCCTCTTAGCGTAATGCTTTTTTTTTGTCTATTTTTCCATGAATACAATATTTTACAAAGCAAAGAGGAACCTGAACATGTAAGCTACAGTGAAGTATGGTCAGAAGTTCAAACTGAGGACATTAAAAGCTCTGAATACAGAAAAATACCCATTTGTTTTACTAAAAAGAAAGCAAACTTCATCGTTTTTAAGCCAGAACATCTTTTTGGTGTCCTGACACATGACTTTATTGGTAAAATGGGGCAATGTATATATTAATGTATTTAACTTTTTTTTTAATAAACAAAATATAGATAATCTGCATCTGGGAAAATTTGAGCTTGGAAATTGTCCTAAGTATGGGTTTTCTGCACTCTGAGTTAGTGCTGCCTCCTGCATACACACATAAGTGATTTTTATAGCAGCACAGGTCACATAATCATAAAGGTAGACTGGTGTCTGAAAGGAGACAGATCTGGTCAAACTCATAAGTCTAAATTATATAAAGTCATAAGTGTAAATCATGCAACATGATTTACAAAGGGAATGGATGAGAAACATGAAATGTCCAATCTATTGATACGGCATTTATTAGAATTTATACAACAATGTATATAATTTATAACTTATATAATTTATAATAATTTAAATA
>NW_010430852.1:0-7641 GCF_000710305.1 Buceros rhinoceros silvestris
CCAGTGCCGAGTACAGGGGGACAATCACTCTGCACTTGTATTTCAGTAAAGGCTTTGTGGGCACACAAGCTGTTGTCGCATTGTCCATCCCAACCGATCGCGACAACTGGTGCCCACCACAACTGGTGACCCTAACGGTTGGGGAGAGACCCCCCAACAATAGCTTTCCCAAGAATTTAATCGGAAAACTGCTGTGCTTTTTTTCTCCGCACAGCCTTTCTGTCTTTCATTTTTCCTGTTCTCTCCTCATAGTCAATTTTCTCCATGGATAAACTTCACCCCAACTGGCAAAAACAGTAAAGCAGCAAAACCTAAAATCTGCCTGAAAGAGTTGAGCTCGGCTTGTATTGGGTTAGTCATGCTAGTATAATAATGTTTTATTTTTCTCAGTTTCCATTTCCAAGAGGGTTGATACAGTAACCTTTCTTGACACCTCATAGATATTCCATTTAAAAAGCAAAATCAGGCTTTCAAATACAGAAAACCACAAAATCCAAAGTGAAAAATCTGAAAATACCTGAAATATTTAAAACGCTTCCTTAAAGAACCCTGTATCATCTTCATACACGTAATTGAAGATGACAATAAGCAGAAAAAAATAGCATTTAGCCCTCAATATCTATAAAATACCACATAATTCTGTAGCATTACCAGACTCCATCAGCAGCAGCTGTATCTGAGTTTTAGTAGTTAGCTCCTCTCTAACATTTTCATTAAGCAGTTTTGTAGTACTGGCACCCACAAAATTTACACCTAGTAAGTCTCAGCACTCCAGGAAAATAATGTTATCAGCATAAATAAATCATATGGAGGGAAAAAGTCACATATAAATAAAAGATCAGCTCAAAACAACTTAAATGTAAATACTCTTACAATTGGGGAGAATCTATTAACTTTTTGAAATATTTTTTCAGTTACAAGAGGAATGTGTGGAAAAAAGAAGTTTAAAAAGTTGCACCAACTCAGGGTACCAAAGAAAATCAAAATGATAGGCATTAGTTTTGAACATTTTACTCCAGTTTTATCTCCATACAAAGTAGCTGCAAGGAAAGTCTCTCTGTACAGGTTTATTCAAATTGATTTACAGAACAGATGCTCAAGGTTGTCCCACTTGTGTCTACACAATTTTTATCAGAACATGTCTCATAGAAAATTTCCTAGAGGACCAATCCATCAAATCCAGCATATTGTAATTGTTAATTTTTCCCCAATCAGTCCAACTGTACTTCTCCAACAGATCTAACAACTCCTCCAGGGAGCCTGAAAATTCTCCAAGATGAGCTATGACAGGGCTAAGCTTGAAAGACTTTGGAGGCAACAACATCATACATCTCCCATGATTAGCTTCTTCCCAGCGGATTACTCACAACAGTCTCAATTTTATTTCACATAAGGTCTTGGCAAGTCATAAACACAGAAAGCCTACAAATTGTAAAAAAAAAATTGCTCTTTAAATTAAAAATGAATAAAAGGCATCTGAGAACTAACAACTGTTACATAATATTAGTACGTTTACATAGATCGTATGCTTGATCTGAGGAAAACTGTATCTTTGCAACAAGCTGTCTGGCTCCCCAAGTACCAAGAGGCTTCTAGAAATTCCTTGACGTGGTTGGATGTCTAGTTTTACAGTTCCTGTGAACAACATGTGGATTCTGCTGAACTTTTCAAGCCAATTTCAAGCCCCTCATTTGGGTCTATGCTTCACAACTGGCAGGAAGAACATCTCCACCCCTCCAGACAGCCTGGCTGAATCAGCCCAGTCTCAACACGTGTTGGAATATTGAATATAAAGCGAAATTCCCTGGAAATTTTACCTACCAATTACTAAGCTTGTTTCTTTGAGATACACCTGGACCGGAAGGACTACTCCGGTTTGTTCTGGCAAGATGACACTATTAATGTTATAGCAAATAATCTATTTGCTGTCATGATCCCTTTCCTTGGGTGACCAAAATTCATGGCACTCCCAGCGTGGTTGCCATAGAGCGTATATGACTGCACCACTGCAGGAACTTCATCTGGAAACCCCGCCTCTGGCGCTTCATTTTCTATAGGTTTTCTAAAATACTGGTAGTGATTTCAAACCAGCTAGTCAATTCCCTTCAGCCATTCCCAAACACAAACTCCTGTAAATCATTTCCTAAAAGTGCTGGCTTTCTATGATGCAGTTTTCCAAGAACTGAATTGTAGGCGACCTTGTCCAGCTGATGTCCAAAGCAGCCCCTTTAATGCCTCAATTTTCTATTTCTAATATTGATAATCAGAGTTACAGACCTACTTTTTAAACCTTCTATTTCATTTAAGCTAAACTAAAAACCTATCACTTCATCCAAGGTAATTTTCCATGGTCGGCTCATCACTGCTTTCCAAAGAAACACCGGGGGTGCCACAACCTGATCCAACTAGCATTGCCGTTTCAGTGACCGCTTGTTACACCATCCTGCTCAGGAATATCAGGGACTTTCCATTTTTAGTAACAATTATTTTTCCCACTTCTCTGGAAATTTACCATAGTTTATAACAGCACAGGTCCAGAAATCTCACTTCCCACAAAAAACTTCTCACATTTATGCTCTTCATATCAAAACACATCCATATGCGACACATCCAGGATTCCCTTCACTGCTATTCTTTGCTATTTTCTTCGAAGAGAAGGATATCAAAACTAGATATCCTTACTGGATGCTTCCGCCTTCCGAGGTTCCAGTCTACTGAATCCCTATGAAGTTGATCCCTATTACCTTTATCCTGTTTTTCTCCATCTGTATTTCACACGTGGTTGCTCCTGTATCATATTTCCATCATCTCTGTGCCCAAGATTCCTTCTGCTCAGGAGGCCTCAGTTTTCCCTCTCTGGCTCCTGGACAAGATAATGCTAATGGGTAATATTAACTTTTACTGTCAGTAAGACCGAAACTTGCCAATTTCTCAGAAAAAAAGAAGATATTTTCCCATTACTTGTTCTTTGAAATTGCGACATCAATTTTGCTTAAATGTTTCAGCTCAAGACACAGAGAGAACACGAAAATCCCTGCTTCAGTAGTCCCATTTGATTAGGCACATAGCTTGTAATAAAAAGCATTAGGCAACCTTAAGGGCATGCACCACTCCTCCCTCTGGGCAGACCAGCTTCCAGCCGTAGGTGAAGGGGGCTTCCAGATTCCACTGCTTCCTTGTACATAACTCAATAGGAACATTTACCACCACCACCAAAACAACCCCAAAGTTGTAATATTCTCTATATCTGGATAGAAAGAAACGCTTTTTTGCCTCATGAACAGAACAACATCTGCACAGTTTTCCTAATTTACAGAAGTCTTTGCAGATTTTCTTGATATTAAAATTAGCTTCTAAAGTTTTTCAAGTGCATGTAAAAAAATAATGTAAGAGAAGAGCTATGACAAGAAAGTTAGCTTTGCTGTGGTCAGGACACAGGAAAGCCCTCACTCAACTATAAATAGTATTACTTTTTCTTGCGCTATAAATAGGATTCTTATAAATACATAGTGTTACTCTGCTACTAATTGCAGAGCATTACTAGAATCTCTGGTATAGACTAAGTACAACTTCATAAGTTTAAATTTAACTTGTACTTCCTTACCATTTCAAGGACATTACATTCTGAGAAAAAGGCACAGGAGAATCAAAGAAACAGTCTGTAAGCTGATCAGGGGTGACTGACTCTGCAGCCCCTAGTTATTTGGGGTTTTTTAATGATTACAGTGCAAAACAAAAATAGCCTTTAAAAAATTGTTCAAAAAATTGCACGAATTACTTGCTGCTTTGTATTTCTTTGAATTAATGCTTCTAAACTATCCAGTTTTGCCAATTCGTCTTCCCTCTGCCCCACAGAACAACAAGGGATGATGGTGTATCTTTTATCTGCTAAGCTACCTTGATTGTGTATGTGAAAGTCACTCAGCGGACAGACCTGAAGTTCACCATCTGTTTTCAATGATTAGAAGATAATTTTTTTAATGGCTCATAAACCAACTAACTTACCAGAAGACCTAGGATTTCTGAAGCATTATTTCCCAGTTCAGCCGTTACAGAACACTAGATTTCTAGAAATGAATGGCTATAAGGTAAGTGAATACAGAACACTTGTGTCAAAGCAGGATTGAGTGTACGTAGATCATCCTCACAAGAGACTTGTTCTCCTGTGAGCGATCCCTGTGTGAAGAGCTGCCTCGTTCCGGCTTTTGCTTTCCTCCTGCAAGTTTCTTTGGGTTCTTGCACTGGGAGAGGCAGTGAAAAGTCAATCCCCACTCGTCCGCTCCAGCTCTCTCACGGTTCCACAGATCTGTACTACATTTCCCTGGAAGGATTCCTGTGGAATCCTGTACCTTTTGATGTCTGTGACGGTGCTTCACTGCACTCACAACGAAAACCACACCACGAGTCATGTTCAATTTTCAAGCTAATGCTAATTTTTTTTTAATCCCATTGCCAAGAACTGTAGAGAGGAGTTATATTTGCAGCATTATTTCTGGAGAGCCCAGGCATTTCTTTTCTAGATTAAACTCCCCTAATTCCTTCAAACTTCCTATATAAGACGTTATTTTACTCTTCTGATCTCCTCTGAGACGCAGAGCTTCAAGCAGGTCTATGTCCTTTGGACAAGGGTTCTCTATCCCCACATGGGATAGAATAAAAACATTTTGCTCTTAACATTTACCGGAAGCTTGATGACTTTCACGACATTTCACCATTGCAAACTCTGTGTTCTGCCATAACACCCGGATCCATTCCCACAGCATCGCTCAAACCAGGACACACAGTAATTCCTATCTCCCCATTTACTTCCAATTTGTCCTTCCGTGTCTCTTAATTGTCTGCTTTTGTCACTACTGAGTTTTGTCTTATTGATTTAGAAGGACCTTCCCTCTACTCCATCAAGGTCACATATATATACCGTGACTGCATTACTCAAAATTAAATTACTTCTCTGGAGGAAATGATCAAAGGCTCTAGTTAAAAACTGCAAAAGGTGCAAACTGGACATACATTCCCCCCAGGGCAGGAAAATGATGTACTTACTCTCTGTCTATGACCAGACATGTTACTCCTTCAGCTGCAATGACGTTGGCTGTTCTGACATCCTCCCTGAAAGGAAAGATACATTTCTCAAGTAAGCTGCATTATTTCAATGACAATTTCTTTATTCTGAAACATATTTTTTTATTTTGAAACATATTCTTAAAGCATGTAAAAATAAATTTCTGGGTTTCACAGCTTTTTCCTATGTTGATTTGATGTTCATCATCCAAACAGGCTTCAAGAATGTAAAAGCAAAAACCGCATATGAGCAGAAAAAAAGAAACAAGTTCCCCTTGTAAACAAGGCATCCGGCCATGCATCAGCCCATGCTTTTCATCTGTTTTAGGCAAAGTCTCGTTTCTTACTATGCACATCAGTGCGATGAAACAGTTTTATCAAAATATTAGCTATTTGCACAGATTTATTTATGACCTTCTCCCGAAAAACCTACATAGACTCTCAATGTTGGAACAAGAAGCAGCTGGTTTGGTAGGAGGTCAGCTCTGCTACCGGAGCAGGTACCAGGTATATGGTAGGCTATAAGGACTCGCCATGCATTTGCTATCCAAGCACGGAGTGCTTCTACGTGACTATAAAAGGGGCTTGATTAGGATGGAGGTGGCAGCATTAAAACATTGTGCTGGTACTTTTCTCTAGCTTTTCAGAAATTAAAGATGTTGCAGTTAGTCAGAATTTTTTTCTGTATTTTCATTACCAAATGCTTTGTGTTCTCCCTTTCCCTGGCCCACTGAAAATCTGGCCGTGGGCAGCCCAAGCTGCAAAATAATAATAACCTAATTTATTTTAATCAGACTGATTGGGTGTTTTGTCAGGGTTATAGAGATGCCATTGCATTTTCCGGGTTGGCCAAACAAATACACAGGATTCAGAGTTACTGTTTAATTTAAATTCACTGCAAACTTTTCCATGTATGAAGGATAAATGGACTACAGGCAAAGAAGACCCACCTGATTTATTTAGACTGGAAAACCACTGTACCTTTTTCCACTGAAGCAGAACTTGTGATTTTAAAATGCTATTAGAAAGAGCACTCCCCCTGTTTACAGTTTGGAGGTATTAAAGCAGTAGTATAGTAAAAAAAAAAGGGTGGTGCATGTGCGTTCATACAGGAATAAGCACTCTCCCTTTGAGGCAATCATTAATTAAATTTAATTATTTTTGAGATATCTTTAAAACAGAACGAGCAGAAATACAAATGAAAGAAAGATTAATATTCAACCCTACATTCAAATGCTGCCTTTGAGTCCATTTTCAATGAAATTAAGTGTTTGAATGCTAATTTATCCATACCAATAAACACAATTACGGTAATTTAAAGCAAGTAGAAAGAAGTAGATGAATAACATTAGACAACTATCTCTATTAACTTCTAAAACCTTAATAGAGAGGATAAGGATTAATAATATTTAATAACCCATTAAGTTCCCGTAGGCAACTTTTGCTGGTCTATTATTACATTAAAAACAGTATGCAGATTTTTTGATTGTTCATTAATTCCAGTTAAGACTTAACATATTTGCCCCGTTATCTCAGATGCCCTTCTGCCATAAAAAGATAGTTTATAGCTTTATAGTTATAGATTACAGACACGATTACAGTTACTATGTTATAGTTAGATGATTGCAGGCAAGTAAAATACGGCTGTTGGTGGTTTTAGTTCAAACATTTTAAGAGATTTAGAGATTAAAACGCACAAGTAATTGTTACAGTTTCCACTACCTTGTACTTAATACTCCTCTAAATCAGCATGAAATTAGTGTAGAATGAAGGCACGTTGCTAAAGGCCACTTCACTTTGCACAAACACCTGAACCAGCGGGCTGGCAGGGGTTTTGTAACGCAGGAAGTCAGGTGATTCTGAGGTTTCCTTATGTTCTGCATGAGTAGAAATAATTGGTAAGTCGGGGGAACTGATAAATGATAAAGTAGCTCACATATGAAGTGTTAAGAAATTACTCTCTTTGGGTATCTCCAAACCCATCCCGCACACCCTTGCTTACAAACCCCCGTCTGCCATGGCTGCAGGACCCACAAATACCAAATGATGGGACTGTAGCGGGTAATCAGCTTTCTGTTTCCACAGTCCAGATCAATTGTAAGTGAGTTTATAAACCTCACACGCTCTTGTGTCAGAGAGTGTTTACCAATGAGACTGCAAGCAGGATTAAAAATCTCATCAAGCTTCTGCCACTGGTTCGGCTGAGGCAGGGCTTAATCACAGGACAAGTTCTCTCTCCATATCGGCCTCTCCCCATTCCCGGAGAAAAGGCTCAGGAGAGAGATAAATGGGAAAGATAAAGTGGGCGACGCCTCAGTTAAGCTTTGGAAACTAAAATGGTTTTAGTAGTAACAAAACTATTGTACAAACTCCAAACAACACCAAGGGGTTAACAAATATATACAAGGATCGGGGGTCTGGTGTGGTGGGGGTTAAACCACAAAACGAACTACCAGGCACGTAGCTGCCGGGTAGGGACCGGAGCCAGCGCCGGTGCCGGGTCCCGCTGGGCCACGGAGCAGTGGCAGAGAGCCAGTGACATCAGCGCGGCCAGCAGCCCTGTCGAGTGGCAGCCAGGGG
>NW_010430852.1:7836-9806 GCF_000710305.1 Buceros rhinoceros silvestris
GGTGGCACCAACGCCCCCCCGCCGGCGAGAGAGGGGAGCGCGGCCGGTTGAAGCGGCAGGTGCGAGCGGAAAAGGCACGCGGTCTCTCTCTCCTCCTCACACAGCTTCTTAAAGAGACATCATCCCACCACGAAGCTCCACAGCCCTTGAGATGAAGTGACGCGCAGGGGGGAGGAACACTCTAATGGGTTTGCTTCTGTATCAACCAAACCAAACCAAACCGGTTGTCTGGTAAACCAGGACATTCCACCCCTTATTCCTTACCACGCACATCTCCATACATCACGTGACACAGGCATTAACCAGACAGGCCTCTAGATCAGGGTGTTCCAGCCAGAGTGAAAACCCCCTGTGGGACCTTGCCATCCTCCTACATTACCCACCAGCTGTGTCCTGGGCTGAGACAACACCACGGGTGGGTTTGTCTTTGTCTAACGCAGGAGGAACCCAGACAGCTTTTCCCAGCAGATTGTTTCCTCATAGGACGGGGACTTTGTCCCCCTCTATGGTATGTAAAAGGTCTGACTGGGCAGGGCCAGCTCGACTGATTGATCCCCTTGTGTTAACTCACCGGGTGGCTTCTGCCAAATGTTTATCCCAATTCTTGAACGTTCCTCCACCCGGTGCCTTCAGGGTGGTTTTCAGCAAGCCGTTATAGCGTTCAATCTTTCCGGAGGCTGGTGCCTGGTATGGAATGTAGTAGATCCATTCAATACCATGCTCTTCGGCCCACTTGGCCACCAGAGTGTTTTAGAAGTCAGTCCCATTATCAGACTCGATTCTTTCTGGAGTGCCATGCTGCCACAAAATCTGCCTTTCAAGGCCCAGGATAGTATTACGGCCAGTGGCATGGGGCACAGAATACATTTCAAGCCATCCGGTGCTTGCTTCCACCATGGTCAGAACATAGCACTTACCCTGGTGAGTTTTAGGGAGAGAGAGGTAATCAACCTGCCAGGCCTCTCCATTCTTGTACTTCGACCACCGTCCACCGTACCACAAAGGTTTGCACCTTTTGCCCTGTTTGACTGCTGTGCAAACTTTACAGTCACAAATAACCTGGGTAATTGCATCCATAGTCAAGTCTGCACCTTGGTCACGAGCCCATCGGTAGGTAGCATCTCTTCCCTGATGACCAGAAGAGTCATGGGCCCACCAAGCAAGGAACAATTCACCTTTGTGTTCCCAGTCCAGATCTATCTGGGACACTCTGGCTGCTTTGTCCACTTGGTGGTTATTTTTGTGTTCCTCAGTAGCTCTGCTTTTCGGTACATGGGCATCTGCATGCCTTTCCTTGACCACCAGCCTTTTCAGCCGGGCAGCAATGTCCTGCCACAGAGTGGCAGCCCAAATAGGCTTACCCTTACGCTGCCAATTGTCCTTCTGCCACCTCTTCAGCCAACCCCACAAGACATCCGCCACCATCAAGGAGTCTGAATACAAGCACAGTCTTGGCCATTTCTCCCATTCGGCAATGTCCATGGCCAGCTGGATAGCTCTAATCTCTGCAAATAGGCTCAATTCACCTTCTCCCTGGGCTGCTTCTGCAGCTCATCATTGAGGACTCCATACAGCAGATCTCCATCTCCACCAGCTTCCTATGAGACAGCAGGATCCATTGCTGAAAATTGCATATTGCTGCTCTTGATTCAAGAGCTCTTTATACGGGGACGCTTCCTCGGTACAAGTCACTACCTCGTTCGGTGGCATCTCGAAGTCTTCTCCCTCCAGCTAGTTTGTGATGGTTTCCACAATACCTGGACGACCAGAACTGCCTATCCTAGCTCTCTGTACAATTAGGGTGGTCCACTTACTCCAGGAAGCATCTGTGACGTGGTGCGTAGATGCTATTTTCCCTCTGAACATCCAGCCTAGGACAGGCAGTCGGGGGACTAGGAGGAGCTGTGCCTCGGCACCAATTACTTCTGAGGCAGCTCTGACTCCCTCATAGGCAGCCAGGATCTCCTGCC
>NW_010430852.1:9964-40001 GCF_000710305.1 Buceros rhinoceros silvestris
GGGACTATAATTGGCTTCTGAGCCTTTGTATCCCCGACTCCAGAACCCTAGGGGACGACCATGAGTTTCTCTTGGTGCCTTTTGCCAAAGGCTCCAGGTAGAACCATAATCTCCAGCAGCAGTATAACGAATGTTTTTAACTTCTGGTCCTGTTTGCACAGGTCTCAGGGCCATGGCATGCGCTATCTGGCTTTTAATTAACTCAAAGGCCTGTTGCTGGTCAGAGCCCCATGTGAAATCATTTTTCTTCTGGGTGACATCATAAAAAGGTTTTACAGTCTGGCTATATCCACAAACGTGCATCCTCCAGAAGCCTACTACTCCCAAGAAAGCCTGTGTCTCTTGCTTTTTAGTAGGTGAAGACATAGCCATGATCTTATTGACTGCATTCACAGGGATATGGCAGTGTCAGTCTTGCCATTTAACTCCCAAGAACTGGATCTCTCGGGCAGGTCCTATAACCTCACTTCTCCGCATGGCAAAGCTTCTACCAAAATGTCAGCTACCTTCCTACCTTTCTCAAAAACCTCATCTTCTGTATTACCCTATACAACGATGTCATTGACGTATTGAAGATGCTCAGGGGCTCCACCCTTCTCCAGCATAGCTGGGATCAGGTCGGGCTGTGCTTCCACCCCTGGGACAGTTGATTCCAGGTGTACTGGACACCCCTCCAGGTGAAGGCAAACTGTGCCCTACACTCCGGTGCTATGGGAACGGAGCAGAAGGCAGTGGCAATGTCTATCGCGGCATACCACTTCGCTGCCTCGAACGCCAGTTCATACTGGAGCTCCAACATACCGGGTACGGCAGCACTCATTGGTGGTATCACTTCATTAAGGCCACGAGAGTCCACTGCCAACCTCCATTCCCTGCTGGGCTTTTGCACAGGCCATATCGGACTGCTGAAGCGCGAGCGAGTCTTGCTGATGATATCTTGGCTTTCTAACTTTCTAATCAGGTCCTGTATGGGGTGCAGGGCATCTTGGTTAGTACAATATTGCCAGCAATGAACTGTGATGGACGCAGAAGGTAACTTTTGATCCTCCACTTTCAGTAGGCCAACAACAAAAGGGTCATCCGAAAGTTTGGGTGAGATAGACAGCTGGCCAATACCACTGGCTCCCACAGCTGCTATCCCAAAGGCCCATTTGCATTCTTTCGGATCCTTGAAATACCCCTTTCAGAGTAAGTCTATGCCTAAAATGCATGGAGCATCCGGACCAGTCACAATGGGATGCTTCTGCCAGTTATGACCAGTGTGGCTCAATTCAGCTATTCATAATGTCAGCTCTTGCAAGCCTCCGGTCACACCTGACATGATGACAGGTTTAGTCTCTTCTTGATTTAATGGGAGTAAGGTACATTGGGCACCTGTATTTACCAGGGCCTCGTACCTTTTTGGTTTTAATGCGCCAGGCCACCGAGTCCACGCAGTCCAGTACACTCTGTTATCCCTTTCCTCTAGCCGGCTAGAGACAGGGCACCTCTAATATCTAGGGTGTGGTCCGCTATCACTGGATGGGTCCGTCCAGATTGCGGTACCTTCATCACAGGGGTGGTTGACTTGAGACTGGAGCAGCCATTCTCCTGGTGAAGCCTTCCTTCTGGTTTGGCCTGCTCTGCAGCTCACGTGCCTGTACCCTTGAGTCAGTGGTAGGCCGTCAGTCCCATCTTCTGTCTTCACGATCTCTGCAGCAGCACTGGATGTCACACCGTGACATGCCCTGCTTCTCTCAGATAGCTCTTGGGGGAGGACATCTCCTCTTAACAGATGAGACAGGTACATTTGGAAGAAGAGCTGGATTTTTGTTCTAATCTACTTAGTGATTCCAGCGCTTTCTCTGTCATTCTTTCCACCACTGCAATAACAGGAGAGTGATGATAAATACTGTCCTCATACTGGCAAACCCTGTTAGACACTTCATCTGTTGTGGGTGCTTGCTCATCACCTGATCTTTCCCAGATCATGGTGGATAATGTACGAGCATATACTGCTGGTGCATACGTTGGTGCACTCTGCAACAAACTCGCACAGAATAGGCTTGCTGCAGGGCACCTCATCAGGGTTAACGTCAACTCGCCAGTCACCACAGATGACCTCTCGCACGGCCAGTCCTCTCAGGTAATTAATACCTGTCCCCAGGACGGTCCATTTGCTAGGGTGGCATTCAATGTCATCTCTGAAGGGACTTCTGTCCTATCGGACAGAAGTTGCCTCCAGACACTGAGCATGTTTGCCTTTTTGGCTATTGCCTTATCGATGCCTCCTTCTCGGGCCACGTTCCGTAGCTGTCTGGCTTCTCTACCTGTCAAATCGATTGCATCAGCTCCATCGTCCCACCAATGAAGTGACCAATTGATAAGTCCCCCCATCTTGCCTGCCAAATTCCTTCCTGATATTTCTTAATTCCTTCCTGGATTGGGGTTGGGCAATTACCTCCTGGTCTGATTCCTCCTCCTGTGACGTAACTTCCTGGGGAGGGTTTGCTGTTGGAACCACTGAGGCAGGAGCCCTTCTTGGATCCTCCTGAGAGGTACTTGGTCTTGGAGCCTCATCTGAGCTGTCTCTCGGGTGGTTTGTCTTCTTCTGGTATTTAATGCAAGTGGAATGATTTTATTTCTTCCTGGGAGCTACTTGTGCTGGTCTGGATGGACAGGTGGCAGTGACTGGTGGATCAGGCAAAGCATTATTGGCAGCGGCTGGTTGGGTGGCTGTAGTGCCCATCATATTGCAGCTATTCTCGATATTAAGCCACCACTGGGCCATGTTAATCACAGCCTGTAACAAAATTATCACATACAGAAAGAAATGACCACTTTCCCAGCCCCCCAGTCTCAAACCCAGTTGGTCCAGTATCAAACAGAGAAGCGTGATTTTCCATTATCCGGGTGATAGTATGCTTGGGGACAGCCACGATCAAGTAACACCCATGGCGTATCGGCCAGGTTAGGCTCCAGCCAAATCCAAAGCAGAGCAATGGCATTAGCTATGCCAGGGCTATCACGCTCCTCTCCAGACACCCCAAACCAACGAACCGGAAACCAGCTCCAATCATAAACAAATAATAGGACATCGTGAATGACGTATCCGGCACCAGATCGTAAAGCAGACTTAACCCACACTGCTTAAAAGCATCATACAGGTTTTAGCCCACAACCATCCTGAAAAGCCTTGTTGTTTCAGTTTCCAAACTTCAGAAAAATGAATATGAAATTATTCGAGGCTCGGCCCGCACCAGGGACAACAATTAAAAATGTCACCGGTTTGGCCGAGGCAAACAAAACCAGTTTTATCTTAAACTAGGACAGTTTCTAAAAACAGAAGGAAAAAAATCGACTCATTTTCATTTCTATACAAATTTTAAACCTTTATGTGCATCAGCTGTGAATTACAAGATGCTCAGACTGCCAAACACCTCCAACATCTTACATAGGCTTAAAAATTACAGTCATACCTAGGGCCATGCCACTGGTGTATGAATTAACCTCAGTCACCTTTGTGCAAAACAAATTGTCAGTCCATGTTTTAAAAGTAGTATTTCAACTCGCGGCCACCAGCTACAGCTCACGGCATTATATGCAACAAGTAATTATTAAAAGTGCAGAAGTGCATTAAATTCAGAAGTAATTACTAGAGGTGCACAACATTAAATGCACAAGTAGCTATAAGAATTGCAGGGCGTTAAACGTACCGAGTAATTATTAGAAGCGCACAGCATCAAATGCCACAAGTAATTAGGTGAAAGCCTTGCCTGTGAGCACTGACTTGGACACTTTCTAGACTTTTTTGCAGGAGTACTCATTGCTGGCCCCTGAGAAACAGCATTCACACCTCCAAGTTATCTCTGGTATTTTACAGCTCCTCCAGCTTCAAACTTTGGGACTTGGAGAAAGGTCACAGCTGCCGCAGGGCTTTCTAGGGTGTATCATTGGCAAATACAGCAGAAGGTATTTTGGAGCCACGAGGAGGTGTCCGGTTGCACACAAGTGGACACAACTCCGGCACTGGGCACGTGCCTGACAACTGGAGCAGGAGCCCTTGTACTAGCATGCTTCAGCTCCTTAACTCCACCCTGGAACTGGATAGCAAAATTATCCATTTTAACCATTTCCAGGAACTTTTCTGATAAAAGGGTATTGATCACACTATTGGAAAATGCTGTATGAAAGATACAGGCAGCTTTAATCAGAGAGAAGGTCATATGTCAGCCTCTGTCTCCTCTGAATTTAACTTAGGCTTTAAAAAGTCATCTCAGATTTAAAAATCTTAAAGATTATCCACATCTTTTTGCTTTTTTATCTTCCTACATCCCCTAACTCATCGAAGTCCTGCGCCAGCAACAGCTCTCATAGCTCCTACCAACCCCTTAATAATGCCAACATTATTCTTCAATTAAATGGAAATTACATTTGGATGATGCGAGTTAGCAACACACCATTGCATTTGCTTGAAATTTCCCATTACACTGCCACCAAATGTTTCTCTGTGTTCTTCCCAGAAGACGGACACAACTAGAAGAACCTTGGCACGTTGTCTGCCCAGCTTTTCAGATTGGTTCCCCACCAGACACAGCCATCTCGCACAAAATAGCGTTTATTATGAGATGTGAGTGCCCCGCTGCAGAAAGTATCACATTTACAGCCAAGGCTCTTCATCTCCTGATTGGCATTTGTCAGTCAAAACTGATTTCAAGCTAAAACACAGTAAAGGCATTTTTAGGTCTCTAGGTAGACAAAACCCTCTCTTTGAAGGGCAGAGCTTGGGCTCTTTTCCCAGAAGACTGCCAAATTCGGGTATTGCTCCTCAGAATACCCAATAAAGATAAGTTTTATCTCCCATGTGAAAGCTGCAGTGTAATCAGAAAATACCCAAGAGAATAATAAGGGGAGATGGAGATGCTGAGCTTTGAGCTATTACTGCAAAATTCCCATTTTTTTCCCTTTCACTTCTTTCTGACATGCCTTGTCCTAAATACCTTCAATGAACCTTATTAAAAATACTGTAACAAAGTCAAATGTACTGAGTCAGAAAGTGGCAGAATGCAAGAACTTGAGTATCAACAAATTAGGAACCTCTAGGTAGTCTTCCTGGGGTAAATTTTTAACACTGTGAAATCCTGATTTTTTCTTTCCATCATTTCTTTGAAAACCCTCATTAACTCCATTCTCAATTTTAAATGATCTAAACATTCACTTTTGGAAGTCCCATGGGACTAGAGCTTTCTACCATAGACCTCTCCCAGGTAGCAGCATCTTCTGCAGAGCAACCACCAAGGACCAGACACTGACTCATCTACTCTTGGTGGCTGGTCAAGGTCCTTCAGTTACTTGGTCGAATAAAAATGGGTTGGCATCATAACTTTTAGACAAAGAAAGAAAAAACCCAGCAATGCTAAATATACATTTTGGGATAGTGCTGCAGTCTGCAAGCCCATTTAGACAGGATGGCCGTTGTTTTTTCCTGGGAAACACAGTCTGATCGAGACAGGTGTCACCTGTAGGAAGTTTTATCTGAAGCATCAAGACTATCCTTGTATATGACGTGATCACCTAACACACATGGAAGCAAAAATGTGGGAAGATTTTATGGTAACCTCAGCTGGTACAGTCTGTGACACTCCGCACTCTTCCCTGCTTTATCTCGGTAGCCGTTGCTGAAGTCAAGTCAATGCAGGCCTGAAGAACTGTGCTGTGATCCATCGTGGTTGATGGATCTGTGTCACTTTCCTGGATCTATTGAGTGATTTCCACAGAAGAGAAACAGCCCCAGCAGACTGATTTTTGATTTATCAACAGTTCATTTTTCCACGAATAAAACATCCATTTGCCATTGCTTCTGACTATAAAAATAAATTACTGGAATTAGTTAGTACAACGAACTTCTGAAAAATTTAATGTGGACCTAATAAAATGTGCAATTTGAAAAAGCTTCATTTGAAAAGAACTATGCCATTGGATAAAACCTAGGAAAATCCTCACAGGCATTAAAATCACACCTTCTGTCAAGGGAATGAAATGCGATGGGAAAGAGACTTCGCCTCAAAGTGCCCCAGTTTGAAAGCACGTATCGAAATGCGCACACGACCACTTGGACTCCCGTGTGGTTTAGCGAATATGGCTGTTGGGAAAAGGAAACGTTTCTTACAGAACATTTCAGTTTGCTCAGACAAAATGGTTCAAAAATACTATTCTTAAGGTTTTTTAATTAAATATAAACACACTGTACAACTCTCCAAAAAGTACCAACCCCTTCTAATAACTTGTTTTATGGCTTGTGAACATATCACTAGCACTTACTCTTTCTAAAACATATTTATACTCCCAGTAGCTCCAGCTGAGAAGTTTCAGACCTGGCAAGGATTGCACAATAGGATTAAAAAAAAAGTCCTTCCTGATAGCTTATTTTAGTATTTATGTTGTTAAGGACCCTGAGACGGTGAACAGGTCTTGCCAGACTCTGTTGCTCAAAAAGTTCTGTTCTCTCCTCACTCTTCTACAAGCAAATGAAGCTCCCAACAACTACTGCTAAGATTATACCAAGCTTTAGGTCCAAATTCTCCAAAAAATTCACAGTGTGCTGGGATAATTTCAGGATGCCGTGTGAAGCCTGACAATTATTTTCTGCCTCATATTAATGATGGATGTTATTTCATGGAAAGGGAAACGCTGGGGGGCTTAGCCCTCTTTTCGGTTTCGTGAATGATGGAAAATCAAGTCCAGTTTACATAAAATACAATTTACTTTGGTATTACTGCAAATGTCCTTACATTTGCATTACACTTTCGGTATCTTCTCACCGTATTTAATCCATAAACTAATTTAACTCACAAGCACTCAGCCTGAGCATTAAGTTACTAATTAGCCATTATTACGAACACAGATATATTAAAATCAAATCAAACTGTGGTCTGCGAGTTAAAGTAACACAATGCACCTATTACATATGAACAATATCAGCAGTACACTTACACAACATCATTTTAAGCCACATGCAAGAAGTTGACACGGTCACAGTTAAACCTCAGAGGCAGCTAAGGTATACAATAGTATCTGTAACCATATTTTATAGGTGAGTAAACCAATGCACGAGGAGCGTCAAGCACGATGCATTAGATGATACAGGCAATTAGCCTCAGCGCCACCAGAACCGGCAGCTGGCTTCTCGTCAAGGATTAACAAGGCTGCATCCATTTGGCCTAACGTCTTTACCCTGTGGTGCGCTCGTAAAGCCACACGCATGTGAGCACTGAAGAGGCAGGTATCAAGTTACCTCTGAACTGTGACGCCCGCATACTGTCCCAGCCTTACCAGCTGTAACCACTATATTTACATCCCAAACCCGACATTAACACAGAATTAACACAGTCAGATTTGTGGAAATACTGCATCCAAAGCAGCTTCTTACAAGCTGAGATCCATACACGACCAGATTGTTTTTCTCCCTTCAAGTATTCCTATGCCTTTTATGCTCTTTCTCTTGCCTGACTTGCATGAGCGCACTGGAACAAACACTTGATGTCATGCTGAAGTGAGGAGCAATGTATTTGTCTATCGAAAGTATGTCTCATCACAGTGATGTCTGGCCTATCTGCAAACGATAAAAGGCTCTTCCAGCTGAAAAAATTTTTAAACGGTTTCTTGTGAATTCATTACCTTTTTTTCTTTTTTTAAGAAGAACTGTATTTTAAACCATGCTTTTGTTAAATTCCTAAGCACTGCTAAGTAGAGGAGTTGTAATGAGATTACGGCTCCTCCTTTATGGATGCCAGCAGCAGGATCTAGATGACAAGCTGTGGGAGCTATTTTTCCACTATCACTTGTCCTTGGCTGACACTACCAGCCTCCACCACCAAGCTTCCTGGGCACCAAATTCCCACTCCCCTATACTTCAGGTCACGGCAATCCCACTTAAGGCATGTGGTTTGCACCATCTACAACATCCCATGGCCAATGATCTGCCCGTGCCAGTAGACCCAAGTTCCATATTATGCAACTGCTGTCATTGACCTCAAGAACTTTCTTTTATATTCATAAAACAAAAAGTTTGCCAATGCCCTGAGTGTGCCAACAGGCTTTAACTGCCCTGAGCAGCTTCAGTGGGACCTTCAACCAGCATCATCTACACATGGGCCAGGAGTCCCATTTTAGCTCAGCCTGGGACTCTCAGCTGTAGAGTACAGACTTGCCTCTTGTCTCTAGCCATATTTCCTGGACGGACCTTGGATCTACATTGTAGATAGCTTGTGTTCCACCTCTGGGACGGACCATGCCTGATTCTAGCTCTGTCTCTTCCTGATGCTGCTGTTCCTGGCAGGACTCCACAGGTGGACCTGGGACCCAGGCCATCCACCCATTGTGTCTGGGAGTGCAGGAGCACCGTGTTACCATCACCCACCTCAGGACCCAGTTTCACTCTGAATGGATTTCACACAGCTAATTATACCAAACCTTTCTTGTATTTGCTGCATGAAAGGTCATGACAACAGCGGGGGAAAAAAAGCACCACAAGCAAGAGCAGGAAGTGCCCCAAACCTTCATTTGGACTAACAAAGTTAACATCCCGGACAACAACAGCTAACAACATGAAGGACCACACCGGATTCTGCTGATGTGACGCAGCAAGAGAGCTGGAGATGCTCACTGCTGTTCTTTCTTCTGCAGTCTTTTTGTGTCTCATTAAGGGAGGTTTCACAGACAGTTTTCCAGACGAGCTAGTGGACTTCCTGCAGGAAATCGGTGTCCTCCCCAAACTTTTAAAATCCTCCCACTAACAGCAATTAGCTGTTCTGAGCCTCTGCAAGCCTGCGCTTCCCATCCAGCCTGTGCTTTCATGAGAGCACTGCTCTAAAGTGTAGCACAGAGAGACTTGACCCGGCTTCCAGCCGTCTGGAGCAGGTGTCAGCACATACAAAAGAGTTACAGAGACTAAATCAGCCCGTGCTGAGTACCACATCGCCACACTCGACTGCTCTGATCCTAGGGTTAACTCCCACAAAGCCAACTAGAGCGTCTGTCTGCAACATCACGGTCTGCAGTGCTGACATGCTGATGGGGCTGTATTTTAGCCTGAGTACTCAATTTCTTATTCTCTGTGTTATTTTATGGTGGGAATAACGCAGAAAGGGAAATTATGGGCAAAGTTTATCATCAATAAAGTTGTAAAGCCGCTCATTTTCTTCTGTCTTATTTTCTCCTTTCTGTGCACACAGTGATGGAGCACATTTTATACTCTGGCTCTGTGATCACCTTAAACTGATATAAGATAAATCAAACCTTCAGCAGGTTTAATTTTCTGGTAGACCAGTGTAACGCACTGCACATTGGCCAATCATCATCGGTACTAGGAAAAGCACCGGTGGGTAAGGTAGCGAAAGAGAAGTGGTGGGAACGTGTGACCGAGAGGGAACAGGGAAGTTCAGCACTAGTCTCTAGCACAAACACAGCCATACTCTGCCTTAAGGTGACTCTATAACCACATCCTAAATGATTTGTGCTTTCCTAGAGGAGACACATGGCCAAATCTTCATCCTTGCCTTATCTGTTCAAAGTGTGAAGGTGGGACTAGAAATCCTCTTTCAGACACTCAGTTTACACTCCCTTGTGATTTCACCCTTTAAGCAACCACTGACTAATCACAAAACCTGCTGAGCTGTGGAAAGGTTGCATTTCTAATGTAAACTAGCACCATGTAACTGCTTAAAACACGCACCAAACTGAAGCGAAAAAGCAAAAGATGTTATGACTGTGAAAGACATTGTCACGAGAAACCTAGTTTTTGTCCATTAGAAAGTATTCATAGACCCTAACAAACAGTCTTACTAGTGAAAAGAAGGAAGGATACAGTATATTTTAAGAAGTATTGCTTAAAAAAAACCGCTTGGAAAAGTTGTATCACCAGTAATATATTTACTAAGAAGAAACTAAACCCAGTTACATAATGTCTGGAGAGCAGCATAAAACAGTCTTAGAAAATAAAGAGAAAAATCCGAAAAATCAATTTGCTGCAGCCTGAGAAGAAGCTAAAAGTTTTGGAGAAGCACTGAAAAAGCCAAAAAAGATGTCATGCTCCACCTACACCGAGCCTAGATGAGCAGAGGAAAGTCCTATCACGGCAGCATTTACAGTCTTCATTCAGTAACCACAATCCCAAATAAATCACAACTTAGAACAAATACAACCCCAAAGCTGCCAAAACTCCGGGCAGTTCTATCCAACTCATAACCGTAACTTCTCCGCAGATTTAAAAGTCACTCCACAGCTGAGTTTGTGAGAGGATGCGCCACTGCCCTGGATGGCAAAGCAGAGTACTTCATTGCTTTTCTGCTAGTGAAGCAGCTGTGCAGCACATGTCTTCAGTGGCATGACATTTTATACCTAGGTGGTTAATGCTAATTACTGCGGAGCTGGGTGTATTCACTTTCTAAATCTATTCCAGTAGGAAATGATTGGCCATGTCTGAAAGCTTAATTGTACTAGAAACACATACAGGGCTTCCTGGCTGGTACTGACTCTCCACTTGTCCTAGTGAACTTGTGCTCGTGTCCTGTAAAAGCAGAGGACACAACACCTAAGCACTCACCAACGCACAGAAAGGATGATGGCTTTGGCTTTCTTACATCTTACATGAAATCAGGGGTTGCTGCCTTTGCCTTCAGGAAATATCCTGAACTCCAGCTGGGTTTGGGTTTTTTTTGATCTCTGCAGAAACTTGTCCTTCTATAACAGCATCTATGCCACGAATTAATTTACATTCTAATTTTCACGGTCGCTTAACTGAAGTGAGAGAGATTGGCCTACTGCCTTTAAATACACCCCTTCACCATTCTTCTTCATGATAAAGTTTTTGTATGATTTTGTATGATTTTTACTTTATTTCTTCTGTTGTAATCTTCTGGAGAAAAAGTTCCACGATGTTCAAAGAAAAAACCCTTTAATTTACTTTTCCCATCACTTTCTCCCTGATGACCTTAAATTCAGACTCTAAACCATTTCTGATTTTTAGGGCTAAAACAGACTCCCTCCAGAGCTGGACTTCCCATGAGTTCTGGTGCTGGTGGGGAACAGAATCACCTTCTGGGGATCCTTGTTTCTGGTTCTGGACATCACTTGGAGCTGGTGGGAATTTCCTGAATCCCATGGATGACACAGTCCATTTTCCTGCTATATTACATATATGACATAGCTTACGCATATGAAATCTTTCCCAAACATACAGATTCAAAAGTTTTGTTGGTTCAGCCACTGAAGATCCTTTAGAACTCACTTCTCATACAGTTAGGCATGGTATTCTGTTTCCCAGTCTGTATTACCCATAGCGAGCTTAAATCTAATTGTTCCTGCATTAAACCCATCATCATTAAAATAATGACTTTATTCCCCTTGATGTATTTATATACAAAACTCCAAAACTTCCTCAGATTTTATTTCATCGAGTTAAATGAATCAAGGTCTCCTAACATTTTGTTTTAAACTCTCTTTGCTTCTCTGTACCTTGTGCAGTATGAATTCATCCTCTGCAAATACAAGTGTCCTCAGTGGTTTGGAATAATCCACATCAGATCTCACCAAGGTTTTGTACAATGGTGTATATATATATATATATATATCTCGACCTGTTCCCACTGAAGACACCTCGCAATGTCTCCTAGAACTCCATTTCATGCTATTTAATTTCCGCATCTGCACGTGTTACCACATCCAACCTTGTGTTCAAGTCCAATGACACTTGCTGTGGATCTTTTGTCCAAAAATAGGACTCTCTCGCACAGCCACCATATGTAGTATTTTAGTAGTTTCCTTCAAGCCTTTGCAACAAATTTGGAAGGAAAGGATAATTACAGTTCGGATAACATTGCTGTTTTCCAATTGGCAGCTGCCCCACTGCTTGATGTCTCTCGTTCTTCCCACCTCCGACAGCACTCATGACTTCACAGATTCACAAGTGCAGTTTAAATACCGAGGCTGATCTGAGCTACAGGATGGAGATAATGAGGACCTCTAAGTCCAAAGTGACTTTCTTTTTAAAGCTTTTATTACCTTTTATGTGTAATAATTTCTATGATGTCTTCACCTTCATGTTGGCCTACAGTGACAGCATGGTCAGCTTTAACAACCACCCTCTCTCCACTACTTACAGCTGGCTGTGCTTGGAGGAGCCGAGTGAACCAGAGGAGCTCCAGAGGTCCCTTCTGACCCAAAGTGGCTCTATGATCCTTTTATGAGGCAAGACATACAGTATTTTGGAAAACATCAATTTAGGTATTACATCGAAGATCTGCTTTACAGTCTTTTACGCAATTAGGTTAGAAAAGATAAAATTACAGGTAACAGAGTAACCGGTAACACTTTCGAAAATAGAGCTTAAAAAAAGAGCCTGATCTTCAACTAATAAAGATTACTGGTCTTAATACGACGCACACATAGGATGCGACATGTCCCTACCAGAGGATTTGGCAGATCTTGTTTTCCAGGAAGTATTTCCTCAGTAAAGTCAAATGGAGACAAACAATCCCGGAGCAAACACCTAAGATACAGCATTTGACTCTCCGCAAGTCTTTTCTATCCACCAGCTGCAGAAAAGCATCAAAATGAACTTTGATAAATAGATCCTTATAAAAGGAACAATCCCTCATGTTTATTATCTGAGAATATTGCAATTGCTAGAAGTACATTATTCTGATAAAACTGACTTTTTCTATTAAAAAATCCTTTTAAATTAAGTTTTACAACTGACACACCTAAGAGAATTACCAATAGTGCTTGCAACCAGCTTTCCTCTGTCACCACAAAAATCCTACCTAAGGAAATGAACTGATGAGGAAAGAAATGAATTAGTTTCTGGCACCAGTGGGGGTGACACTTTTCTGACCTACAGGAAAAGATGCTGCTGAGAATATGATAGAAGCGTTAAGAGAGCAACTAGGGTGTCACCTAGCATACTCCCAGGAGGAAAGGGATGGATCCTCACTCCTGACCTCATCTCCCACCGATGGTGATGTGTGGATGAATATCGCTACTGCTTTGAACAACACAAAGTGTTTTATCGCAGCGACAGTCACTGGCCTTGACAGCACCATGTTATATCAGCTCTTTAATACTGTGAAGCAGACGGTCGTCTTCTGCCTGGACACATACCACCTTGACATGATGGATTTTATTGCTTCAAGGGCTTTGAGGGCTAGTTTTATAGGGCACATGCTGATGAATACCTGAATATCAAGGTGGGAGATTTAACAGCTAGCACCCGGGAGCAGACGCTAAAAATCTAAGCAATTATTATAGCCATAGTTCAAAAATATTATAACCCTTTCAGAAACTTTCTCCTTCTTTTATACTTCATATCACCCAAGCAGATATTTAAGAACAATTTGTGATAATTCCAACATCATGTTTGAATATGAGGACAATTAATATAGGAACTAGCAACAACTTGCATCAGGAAGTATAAGCAGGTGCAAATTTGCTCTCCCCTTCCTTCACAGATCCAGCGTGCAAAGGTATCGCACAGCAGGACTGTAGCTCCCCTCCAGCTTCTCAGCCCTCCAGTCCACATACAATTTATTGGATCATCACCGGCTTCATCTGGAGCAAAACACTCTGCACACCACAGTCCCGTGCAACAGCCCCAGCACGGGATAAATGAAGCCCAAATAAATGAAGACCATTCTTCTTTTGGTGAGGCAGACGTGCCCAGCTATATATTGTATTTCTAATTTTAATCTGAATTTGAAACGATAGATAGACGTGAAATGAAATCATAAATCCTATCCCTTTGAGAGCTGAGTGACTTGCCCCAGGGATGCCACCAATATGAGTCCAAGCTCCTCCTCTGATGGCATGAAGTGCCTCTCCGGGTCAGCACTAAACCACTTCGAGTGTTAAAATGGGCAATCTCTTACTGAAATTTTGTAAGGGATTAAAAGGTTTAAAAAACTGCATTGCTGAAGAAGAAATACAAGTCAAAGCTTAAATAAAATGATCAAGAACATTCAAGTATGTTGGCTTCCAACCATTTTCAATCAATTTAACATTGAAATGCATTTTTTCTTGATCTATATACAGAAAACTGTACCTATCCAGATCTAGAGAGGGGCAAAGTTTAACTAGGATTAGAATTTGTGCGTAAATCCCATTAAAAAGAAAGTTTACATTATCTAGAACAAAGCACTGGGAGTTTGCTTATTTTGTTGTCATATCAAGTTGCTTAAAGCCCATTGGTTTGGTAATGACATCTACAAAAGAAGAAAAAACCCATTTCTTATATCACTGAACAGTAACAGAGAGATCACTCAGGCTTTCTTCCCTACAATCATTATTTATCTCAAATGCCAGCAAAATGCAGCAGAATTTCAAGTAGGCTGTGTGTAATTTATGGGTATCACTTCTCATAATGCACTTACAGCTTTACAAAATGACTATGACAAGGATTATTTTATACTCCTTTACTATATTATGGCCCATGTCATCTTCCATAAACACAAAATACAAACCCTGCGTCAATGATCAAGAATGGGATATTGCTTTTTTTTTTCCCTCTTAAATCCACCTACAAATTTCCTTTTGAAATGATCAGAGAGGTGGCGACCTCGAAAATCTTATCTATAGAAATGATGTCTATGGCTGAATTATACACACAAATAGCTTTGTAAGTAGTCTGCAAAAGTCGCCTGGAAATCAAGATTTACAATTCATCGTAAACGTTCTTAATAATCACGATATGGATCTTTCTTTCACTAAGCGTTTTTGGGACATCAGTATCTCTATGGGAATGCAATTTCTGCTCAGTTAGCTTCCCAAAGACGTGATATTCTGATGAACTCAGCGAAGTTTTAGAAAAAAGTTACTGTCTACCAGTATTCAAATTTCACATGTTTCTTTCAAGGAAGGACTCCCAGCAACCTTATGTAGGCAAAATCAAGGCATCCCTAGGTCAACACCAAGTTTTCAATTTGAAGACCTTTTTTTTAAAAATATGTAGATTTTCTTTTTGAGAAAAATGCATAAAACAACATTATATTGTTTTGCATGTACAACCAATAAGTTAAACTTAAAATATCCGTTAATGGCTTTTATTCACAATTCTTTGCACATGTTTGCATGTGACAATGTGTTCAGGCTGGGGACTGGGTTGCTTTTTTTTTTTGAGTCCCTGGGCCATACTCTGAGTATCTGAGTATCACAGGCTGAGTTCTGTTTCACTCGTCCCATAGCAGAAACACATAGTGATGAAGAAAACCAGCTGATAAGAATTCTTAGGCCCTACAGAAAAAGATTAAATGTAAATAATAGTAAGAAAATATGTTTTCACTTCACCTTTCAGTACTAAAATACAAATAAGAAAATCTCTTGGTTTCTAAAAAAAAAAAAATTGAATTAACTAAGCAGTGTGAATTTTAACAAACTTTTATCTCTGAACCACTGCTGTCTTATTAAAAGACTTGATCTAACCCCCTCAGCATCATTTTATGATGTATATTAAAGTCACGTGTTCACTAAATGCATAAGAAGGCTAAATATCAGCAGCATTCTGCTAAAGATTAGCAGCATTTTGCTAAAGATGTCTGATAGCACATTATTTCCTGATATTATATATATCAAACACATATAAAGATAGTAATACCATATATATCAAATATATCAAAAGATAACAGTACCACGCCATTTGCCAATAAATAGCACTCACCCAGATTCGCAGCTAACAAAGCCCACGTGAACATCATTTCCCTTGGTCCTTTCTCGTCATCTTTGTTCGTGAATGAGGCACAAGCCACACTCTAACGTTTCCAAAAGGTGCTACCGCCAGGGAAGAGGCAGATGGACTTGGGAAGCCTGCCTACACACCTGCGAGAAGCACCAGCCCCGTCTCAGCTGCTCACCCAGCTGTTAACACTTGAAAGTGCAAAACAACAATCACTAAAGCATCTGCACCTGCAGCCAGGACGAAAGAGTTTGCAAAACCCTTCCCTTTATTAATTTTAATCAGCTTATTGCTTCAGGGAAACAGAGGCAGTGCTGGGTTTTGAACCCTTGCAAGCCAGGTACTTGTCGGCTCTTATCTGACATAAGGTCTACTCTGCCTTTTTACTAGGCAGAGAACCGTGACTTGTGCTCTCCCTTGGGGAACACATCTGCTTAGGAAGGGAAATCCAGTAAACCACAACAGCTGTGGGAATGCACTGAGGAGGGACCCTGCAGAGAGTCACACACTCAGCTGAAATCCTTGCTGCAGTCGTTAGAGGTGAAGAAGAAAAGAGATGGGTATCTCCTCCCTTATCCGTTGCTACCAAGTTATGCATGGAACCTGATCTGGCTTAAGATGGTGCAATTGCACCCGTCTTGTCATGGCTGGATTTGCAGACACCCTGCCAAGCATCTCTCAGTACAGGCCAAGGACTATCCCTTTACTAAATCACTCTGAAGAGTGAGCTGAACACAAGGCATAGAGGATGTACAAACGGCCAAGTGGCTACAGCAGGGCTTCCTTTCCATGTTTGAGTTAGGACAGAACTAATTCTCTTCAGTGACTCTAATTTTCACCTCAGTCTCTTCTAAGTCACTGCACTATCTCAAGTTCACAGCATATTTCTGCAGACAGTGTCTGCTCCTGGCAGCGATAACACTGGATGTTCACAGTCACTACCAGGGTGTGGGATGCAGAAAGGCTCTGGCTTGTACTTGCTCCTGTGCACACCAAGGTCACGCTAAATCCTGTGTCCCACGCTGGGGGTGCAGCAAGTGAGAGGCTGCACCTGCGGGGAGGAGCGGACAGGACAGGTGAGCCTGCACTGACCAGCCAGGTCTTCCATCCCATAGATGCTGTATTCTGTTTAAAGGAGGGGGATCGCTATTGTCAAGCTCTCTTCTCCAGAGACCGGCATCCAAGGAGGATCCTTGTCCATTCTGCCTTCAATCCCAATCCGTGCATTTCTGAATCCAGCTCCTGAATCTGTTTCCTTTTGCCTGCTGAGTCCAGCCTGGGACTTCTCCAGTGCCTGCCCACAGCATCACTGGTGACAGTGACAGAATCGCCATCAAGGTGCTTGGGTTTTGTATATAAGTAATTGTGTTATTTTCATTAAAGCAGTTTTAGTTTTCTTTTCCAGCCCATAAATCTCTCTCCTTTATTCCCTTTCTCTTCATCTTTGGGAAAGGAGAGAGGTTAATAGAGAGCATCTGTCATTTGTCTAGTGACTGGCCCAGCCCTAACCCATGCGACTTCTACAGATGGTTCAACCAAATGATCCCTGAAGTCTTAACATCCCATTTGATGACAATAAAAAGATATACAGCACAACTTAATTTCCAGCTAAGTTCTACTTGCAATTATCAATTGAATTGCAATAATAAGATTAAATTACTGCCATTTCAATTTAACAGGTGATTTTTCATGGAGACATCAGGTCTTTGATGACAGTTGTTCCTGCACAGTTGGTTCCTTCCCTCCCAAGCTTCCCCTTTCCTATCCACTGCCTTCAATATTTTAATAATTTTAATTTTTACATACTGAGACCCACTAGGGCTGCATGAGTCTGTGTTAGGTCCAGAGACTTACACTTTGCATTTACTTTTAGTTCCGAACCCTGCGCATCACAACTGTAAGACTTCAGTCCTGTAGACTGATGCCAGAAATGGGCTCTTCTTATTATGTGACAGAGATCTGAGTTAGGCTAGATTATTTGGTTTCGAAATAAATATAAATGTTCCCAATTTACAAATACGGAATAAATATTTCTATTTTAATTTCTGCAAACAAAAGTTAGTTTCCTGTATCTACAGAACGATTTCAGAAATATTAATCTGTTTATTTTCCTGCCATGCAAGCCTAAAGAACACAACTGTATTAATTTAAAAACTTTTCATTTCCTTCCCAGAAATGCTCATTTTAACGTGTTTTAAAAAGATTTTTATGGTAGCAGGTTTTTGCATGCTTACTAAGCAGCATCACTCCAGCATTTTCCTTATTGAAACAACCGTTGCTGCCTCCTCCTTCAATATTTAATTCTTGTCACAACCACAAAGACCTTCTGCAATAGGTTAACCATGACAGATAAAAGTGAAAGTCCTCTATTTAAGCAACTAAATCAAATTTATTCTAGAACTATTTGTATACCAATCGTTTATGGGTCAAACTGCTAAAAGTACCAGAAAAACAAGTATTTAGGAGGGGTTTTTTGGTTGCTTGAAAGAGTCACTGCAGGAGCGACGTCCCAGTTTGGCTCATGCAGGTAAGTGCAGTCAGTGGTGCGAAAGAGGAGCTCTCTGCCTTCTAAGCAGCTTCTACAACAAAAGGTACTTGTAAATTTACAACTACCAAGTCTTAAAGGCCCTGCAAATGACACTGCTGAGGCATTTTGCCTGTGTAGGTGTCACTACAGTGTCCCTTACTCTTTTTGTATAGCAACAGTTGTAAAAACTCCCCTTAATTGTGCTTGCCATGATTCCTTTTTCCCACCCTCTTTCCACTCATTCCATCCTTTTTAGCCCCTGTCAAATCTTCACCAGTTTTATTTTCACTTTATTGCACTTCCTTTTCTGCTTTTCCTTCATTGCATAGAGCCAGCGTGTATCAAAAAAAAAGTGCATTTTGCACTAAAAGGCAATATATAAGGGACCCAAAGAAGCAACCAATCAAATTTGTCAGCATTTTGGGGCCGTGTCATTTTTTCTTAAGTGACCCACATTCATCGCACAATGTATGTCAGATTTGCAGCTCATAGAGCATGAGGCAAAGACACCGAATTTCACTGTATTCTACTGCGCTTGACACAGCGGGGTCCGTTGGCAGCAGTCAGAGCTGTTAATGGGCCGCCGGGAGCGTGTTTCTCATTGCTGTGTCTAGAAACCATCCTCTACTTAAGGGAAAACCATTTCCAGGGGACCCTCTCCATCAAGAACATGCCCAGTTCCTCTCATAGAAATAATTTAATAATATTCCTATGATTTAGGAAAATGTTTTGAGAAGACCAGAATGAAAAAGACCAAACACTGTTGTCTACAGGAATTAATATTGATATTTTGTAGGTGAAATGTGGCTGAAGTTTAGTACGGATCAAATGAAAGACTGAAGCAAATCTGAGTGATGCAACACTGACACTAGGATATTAATACCTACTTGCTTGCCAAATCTATTAATGCTTCAAATTATTTATTCTTGCGATTTATTCTGAATTATTGTAAGGAAGTAGTGTCTCACTAGCGAGTAATTAATAATATTCTCTATATGAAGCAACTGAGCATATGAAATGACCAATTTTTTAATTTTAAAAGAGTGCACTAGTATCCTACCACACACAGTACTTCATTATTTTAATCAGCCAGCAGGCGACAAGAGTGTCTTTAAAATGTTTATTATCACATTCAAGCACAAGTCAATTAAATCTTGGGCAAATCAGAAGAGTTCTAGAACCAGAGCCTTAGAACCAGAGCCTTGCAGACCTGCTCTGCATAAGGTGTGTATCCAGCAGCCTTGATCGGATAATACAAAGCTAGACAAAGCCAAAAGACCAAGAAACTTGCACAGTAAAAGAGGAAACCAGTTATTTGCAAGCAGGTGTCCTCCAAAGAAGTAAGTAGTGTTGCAGCTGAACTGAGCAGCGTCACGTTTTAGTAAGTTCTCAGGAGCGTAAAGTGTTTCATATGTACTCAGGTGACTGTGTTTAAATACGCATGTTATTGTTGCTTTTCTAATTCTTTTTACTTTTCTGACAAATCGGTAACACTAAAAAGCAGCAGCAACAGAATTTGGCGTACAAAGCCACGTGAAATGGTCTTTCACCTGTTTTCTTCATGAATGACTTAACAGCTGCACTTTACATATTAAGTCCCTAGAGATAAATGCAAACAGGGAATAAAAAAAACCCCCAAACTCTCTCAAATAATTACTTCGCTTTGGCATACATTGGTATTTCCACCTTGCCAAAGACTCAAATAATTTGGAGGAAAAAAAGTCCTATTATTAGTAAAGTAATTAATTTTTCAAAATGTATTAATGAGCAGAATTTCATCCAGTTAAAGAGCATGAATAAAACCCGGGATCAAAGTCTAGCCAATGCAAACAGATGCTCTTCTGAGTAACTTACACAGGATTAAACAACCAGATTAAGAGCTTGAGGTCTCTTTAGTTTTTCCTTTTTTAAAGCTTTTTAAAGCAAGGAAGACTAGTATAATATTTTATTTGAACAAAATCACAGGAATTTGTTACCTGTCTGATTCTTTACAGCTTATTCAGGCCAAATGGTCATCAGAAGAGACCTATCGCTTATGAAGAAAGTCGGGACCTAATGGAGCTGGTAAGAAACCAAACTCTTGCACTTCTCTTGTTCTGGCTATGACATGAGAAAGATGTGCACAAAACAGCTTTTAATTTTTCAAACGAAAATTGGAAAAAGCAATGCAGAAACTGCTTCTCTAGTCCCATATTACCAAAACATAACTGGGACAGTCAGTAATCTATGGGCAAGCCATATGGTACCTTGGCAACTCAAAACTGAAGGCATCAGGGACCCTTTCTGCAGGCTCCTCTGGATCTGGAGCAGCAACCATGATGCCTGCAAAAGCAACAAAAGCTCATTTGCAATGGTTTTGTCTATCTTGTTCTAGGAATGAGTGTAGGAACCTACTTGTACCTTAATGTTTTTCCTCTCAAAATTGGACAAAGCTGGCACAAAGGTGCACAACCTACCAGTGGATGGAGAAGAGAAGCAAAAAATGGAGGTGGAAACAGATAACTAAATTGGATAAGCAGCATTTCCTTGGACAAGGAAGCACATGGAGAAAACTGAGGTCCTTCAGCTTTCGCTGAATATACACACCACGCGTACGCCCTCAGTGAAGCCCGCTTGGACTCTGATTCTTTGAGAAGCTGGGACACCCATGCCTAAGACATGCCTCTCGTCATTCCCTGCAGCTCTTGCAAGAGACACTTAGGACTAAAACCAGTGAGGGGACTGAAAAAAAAAATTATATGACCCACAAGCAATGAGTTATTGTCTGATTGCAAATGAGTAAACTAATGAAAATGTGCCCTAATTAAACCACGTCTCTTGGAGCATAGCTTTCTCCAGCAGGTCCTGACTCACTGCAGACAGTGTCACACAAAAGCCACAAACCACTGCAGATTATGTAAGGAGGGAACATTTGCAAAGAGCCAAGGCAGTAATTAGCAAAAGTCTGCAATGCTACCGGCAAATGAATTCTAATTTGAACGAGTTCCTTTTCAAAGCCTACCACCAAACACGCCACCTTCATCTTCAACTGTGTGCACATCAACAACATGCTTCCCTGTCAACGGAGCTGCTGGTTTTGAGGTTGAAGCATTGGATGAGACCGTGCTTCTGCTTCTCTCTGTGAGCTCAAGAAACCATATTATTCTCTGAATTTCATAAATCTCATCACACGCTCATAATAAAGGAAAGAGATAAAGCACATGCTGATCACCATGATGAAATCCAAGGTAGTGGACTTGATTGTGTGTAACGTTATCCACTAAGCCATGCCTATGATAGAACTAACACCTCACATTATTAAATTACATCTGCTGATCCTGAAAAACATCTCTGAGAAAAGTGTGGGTTTTTTTATCCTATCTAAATCTGAAAGGTAAAGGTTTGCCTATGTGGCAGAGCAGTGCTGCATGGATGTAACCCAGCTGACTTCAAACATCCAAAATGAGTTTGGGGAACGGCAAGTCTCACTCTGTTGGCACATGGCTCTTAAGGACACAAATCCAGCCAGCTGGATTCCCGTAGGGTTACTGGCACATGTGATGACTAATGCCCTGAACACGGTGGCTTACTTTTTTTTTGTTGTTTTTTTGCACAAGCAACATTTTTGGAGTAAACGTGACTGCTTTTCCACCTTGTGTTTTTAGAAATGATAGGCAACATCATCATATATGGTCATTGGTTAGAAAAGCAAAAGAGATGAACTAACACTGGAAAGTATGGCAATGAAGTGCAAATAATTTGGAAACACCATTTGAGTACGCGAATACCACCAACAAAGTCCAAATATCACCAAAGTCACCTGTAAATCGAGGACTTCTGCAGCTGCTGGGGAATACCAGTGAGAAAATCTGTGAAAATTGCTGCACTTAGGGGTGTGAAACAAACTCCCTTTTCCTGTGCTGACTCACCTCTCTTCTAACTCTCTGATAACGTCTTGGGCCTGGACAGAAAATGAAGAGGCATGAATTGTGAGTGTCGGGAAGAACAGAGTGTTGCAGTATCGGTATCTCATTACTAAGTTACAGCTCCTGACAGTTAAAATACTTCCACTCTCTCACTATCCTTAATGTGAAATCTCCACGTGGGTAAAATATCTCCTGCAGCCATAAAAGGAAAAAGAAGGAAAAATATCTACAATACTTCATCATAAGTCTTTCGTGAACAATTGTAAAATGATGAAACATTTTCTAACTGAGCTTGCATTCCTCTGAGATGTCCTGCTTAGAGTGGCAATATCCTCAACATCAGATGTTGCTCAAGGACACACACTGGGGGTTCGTTTAAAATCTAAATATTTTCTAAATTCTTCATAGCATCAGAGGGATCTCTCCAAAACTGCCAGACGATTATTTAAGTCTTTCTCCTAGTCTCTAGGAACCTATCCAGGAAGGACACATGATACAAGATTTAAAAATATATTGTGATGCATAGGGATTAACTACTTTGTTTTTGTGGACCTCACCCAAAATCCAGGCATTTTAGATACATTCCCATTTTTATGACAAGCAAAGACTGGGCTCAATAGCTTTTTGAAGCAAATAGCTGCAATAATACCTGTTAAATGCCTGACTGTTTGGTTTGAATTACTTCTGCTGTTATTTTTTCCCCAGGTATTTTTTTAAAGCAGCAGCCTCAAGTCGTCTTTGAGGAATTTCAGGTTGGACACAACACAAAACTTCAGAAAAAACTTACAGCAGTGCAATAGGTTGCCTGGTGACCAGCTCTCCTTTCCTGGACATTTTCAATACTAGGCTGGACAAGGCAATGATGAATCCGCTCCAGCATCTGTGACGGCCCCAATTCAAGCAGGAGGTCAGAGCAGAGACCTTCAGAGCTCCCTTTCAGCCAACAATAATCTGATTTTCACTATCCTCCGGACATGAATCCCCCCTCTCTGCAGGAAATTAAACTAATTTTTAAGAATTGTTCATGCAAGGGTCACTTTCTAGACTATAACATACTTTCGCTCTGGCATCAAGAACTGCTAAAAATCACGGTACAAAATTCAGGTCACCTGAATACCAAGAACCAAATACCTTTTTATGCCACCTCTCAGTTTTCCTTAAGGCAGATATATTCAGAGAAAGCTTGAAGAGAGCACTAAGAGAATTTTAGATGAGAATTTCGGATGCTAGATAGGAGAGAAAATCACAGCTAGAGTCATCTTTACTTTAAAAGCACTACATTAAGTTATGGAAATGTAGGATGTTGGAAATACTTGGCTCCAGAACAGAATAATACTGAGTTTTAAATCCATTCTATCTCCTTTTACAAGGTCGCAGCCATTACCAGAGGAAATTTCAAAATACGCAGGATCAAGACATTAAAATCCCAGGAAAGCCTTCACCAGCAGCCAGGATGGGTAACACATATTGCCTTCCAGTTATTTGCCAGAAGAAAGATTTACTCTACAGCTTTTGCATAAAAGCTTGTGCATAGTTCCTGCGCAGTCTTTCCAGGCTATTTATGGACTGATGCATAGACTCTACTCCTTTTAAATTCCAAATGCTGCCATCAAAATTTACCTTGCTTAATTCCTGTCCTTTCAGTTCAGAGAGGAGAAGACACTCATGACCACTTTTGCAATGAAATGTGTAGAGGAGCTGGCTCTAGACTGGACTTGCACACCAGTTTGGCATGAAGGAACTGTATGTCTTCAGTCTATAAAAACAATTGCTTGGGGCAAGGAACTTTACACGCGTTTCCCTCTTCCTGACTTAATTTCACTGTGTTTATTTTTTTCCCCTGGTTTAAAGGTGACCCCACTGCTCAACTGTAGAAGACTGACAATGATTTTAAAAGTTACAATTCCGAAATCAAAAGAAGCTCATCTACACGTTTCATGTCACCATCTCTACCACAGCATGGTGCAAAAGTCTTTCAGGCATTACAGAAGACGTGTAAGAATTAAAAGGAAGGGTATCCTCACAGGAATAACTTTTGTAGATTTTTAGCTATATTATCATGGGGCTCTTGTCAATGCTACCGATACTTTGCTCAGAGTTGACTTGTCCTGGTCTCCTCAACACTCAAGTTACCTAAGACAATAGATGGCTTATTTTGGAAGAAATTAAAAAAAAAAAAAATTTGTGACATCAACACAAGCAATATTTTTAAAAAATTAAACACTACGAAAATATAAAGTGGATTTTGAACTGATAAAAAAAAAAAATTCGTGACATCAACACAAGCAATATTTTTAAAAAATTAAACACTACGAAAATATAAAGTGGATTTTGAACTGAGAGTAAAATCAAGCAAACAAAACCATCATCCCTCTCTCCTTACTTAATACTTAGCCCCTTTGTAGATTTTAATTCCTTTTCACTAGTTTGTCATTTCTGTTTGAAAAAGAACAAAAAGTACAAGACTCACATTATTGCACAACTATTATAAGACAACTTCTTTGTAAAGTTCCCAAACATTTCATACCTAAAAGCGCACTACGGAGCGGGAAAATAAAATAGCACCTAGGACAAATGATGATTAACCTGCTGTAACATCCATTATCATCTTTACAAGATCATGGCAAAAACTATTCTAAAATGTTCCAGCTTCTTCTCAATTCTATAACTGAAAACATTTTTTCATTTAATTATAACATGATTGAGGAAATAATGGAATTTAGCAAGTGCCTTAAAGATGTGTGTTTTATAGCTTTAGACTTCAGGAATCAAGGACTTGATTTTACAAAGCCCAGCAGCTGGCTGGAAAAAAATAGAGTTTGATGGTAATATAAAAATTATATGAATTTAAATCTCTGCCAGCTGCTTTAGCAGTCAGAGTGAAATTGCTTCATTAGGGAAGTTCTGCCATATAGATCTATAATACTTATTTCAGCCTGAACAAACCTAAGATTAAACTGGGATGTAGGTTGGCCACAGCCCTAGTATTATAAATGAGCTTTTTCTTTTCTACTGGATATAAACACACTGAAACCTCTGAAAATGGCTGCGTTCAAGCCAAGGCACGCAGCTCAACATTTTCCTCTCATGCTGTTGGACTTGGGATGACTTGCGATGCACTGACGGCGGAACTCCTGAGAGCATCATTTACTTCTGCAAACTGGCCGCAATCACTCTGTACGTCAAACAGACAAAGTCTGCAGAGACCTTGGTAACAAACTTCCAGAGTAAACCATGAGTTGATGATGCTGTAACAAGAAACCCCACCAGCTTTCAATAAAATAATTAGTATCAGTGGTAAGAAGAGAGGAGAACGGGGCAGCAGCTCCTATCTCTGCGACTAAGGAGATAAAAATGTACTCACCTGGTGAGGGATAAGATATAAGAAAGAACAAGAAATGAAGGGAAAGACTAAAGGAAAATCAGACAAGGTATCTGTTAACTGGGGTCATAAAGATGACTCCAAGAGCCAGGTGAGAATTTTTCTGCACCTGTAGCAGCAAAAGAGGAGGACAGATTTGCGTCGGGACATGGGACGACAAGTCAAGACTACTCTATCTGGTCCTTTTTCTCTTCAAAAAGAGAAAAGCAGCGAACTATTGGGCAGGAAAAGGAGACACAAGCTGAAAAATAATGGTCAGGAAATGAAAAGACAGCCAGGGGATTGTCGTTTAGTTTAGAGAGAGAGCAGAACAGGGAAGACAATAATCATAATGAAGGAAATTAGCCTGTTGCAGGATTTCTGCCAGCATAGTTTGGCAGCACATGAGCAAATGGGTTTGGTGATACGGACCTCGGCTTAGAGAAGGACAAAAAGGGAGAGGACGTTTGGAGCCTTAAACCTGCCGAGAATCATCTGCTGCAGGGATGGGCGCAGGAAGATGGGGCCAAGGGAAGGAAAGGAGAGGTCCTGGTGACCATGGATGGACTCTTGAGAAGCCGGGTGACTATTAGTGGTGCCAATGTGATGTGATGGTGAGGCTTTAACAGAGCAGGTAACTTGGTAGTGGAAGAGGCAGCATGGTCCAAAGTTCTAGAAACAAAGGGTTAAACGCAGCTCTGAGGCTGGGCTTCTCTTTCACCTTTCATCAGCAGCCTGATGCATTGATGAAGGCTGCCTAAGACTTTCATATCTACCAAAGATGTCTCTGGGAAAAACCAACATTGCCTATCAGGATGCTTTGGAGTCTCGCAATAATAAACCTTCATTCAAGGCCTGCTCACAGGGTTTGCAATAGCCCAGCTACGATGGTTAGCAGGCAGCTTGCCAGCACAGCTCCCATTCCAGCCATGAGGCTGGACTAGTTCACACACTGTCCCACACAATTAGCACAGCTATAGTTCATTTCCCAGTTAAATTTGACTTAAAAATGGGAAGTTCAAGCCCCAGGTGAAGTTTCTGAGGTTAGTGATAACACGGTCCAGCCTAACAAAATGTTAGTAGGTCATTTAGCATCTACGAGGAGGACATTATTTAGGAATGATACCATACATAACAATCTGAATCTTCTGTGTTAAGTAAAGAGACACCTTACACGAACATCCACATCAATGAACGTCCACATCAATGTTACAAATAAATGAAAAACATTTTTAATAGTAAAACGATTTCAAAAAATAGGCTTTCAGACATTTGTTATGGGAGACAAACACAAAGGTAACACGAGCTTTGAACATGAAGTCCCGATGGTGTAATGGGAGCGCTGCCACGTCTTGCAAAAGCTATGCGCAAATTGCGCCTTTGCCTAAAATAAGACATGACTTTGCTTAGTGATAACACAACCTATTTATTTTTAAATGTTAAAATGCTCGGGGTGGTATTTCCAGCCAGCCTAGTCGCTCTAATCCCAGTGGGGAGTCTGGCTCCAGCTTCTTTCTTGGAGCTCCAGCAACATACTGTGGGGACAGGGACAATCTGGGATAGCATGTATTGGCTTTAATGTGCTGAGTAGCCAAAACCTTAACTGCATTGTTTGCATCGACAGTCAATGCAACTTACTTCATGTTCAGAGGCTACAACTGAAAACCAGCAGAGCCATCACAGCCTGATTTGCCATTACTGGCACAAACAGCCCCCCTGCCAGGTCTTCAAATGGATAAAAGATCGTTCTAAGACTTAAAATTGATGTTAATAATAATTAAACACAAAGCAAGGATCTGGTAGACTGATGACTGCCAAGAAATAGAAATACATACAGTATAGGAATAGTAGACACTCTTATGAAACTCCCTGTACTAATGGAGGGAAGATGAGGAGAAGAAAAGCAAATCTAGAGAGGTGTTTGGTCTAGAGCCGTGCACCTGTCACCCAACCCTGACGTGCATCTGCTCCCACAATAAAGCCATTTTCCCAAACGATGGGCACCACATACCGTGTCTCTGGAGAGACTACCACGTTGCCAGCCTAGGTAACACTTCTCATGCTATGCTCACGCGTAATCAGACACCAGGTTTTCTGCAGCCATCTTCAGCTGCTTCTCCACTATCCTCCTCTATAACAAGGTGTGATGGATTTGCTCTTCAAAAGAAAACATGCCCAGGGTGCAAAACCACCAGTGCCTGACATGCTTCAGGAAAAGAAGACATTTCTTCAACCCCAAAAGAGCAACAAATGAAAGAGGATTTCTTATTGCATCAACATTTTTGCCCGGTGTTATGGTGGGGTGCTTCAGTCATTGTCTCTGTCCCATTTCCAGTGAGGTGACAGGTGCGCAGCCCCAAGCTTCTCTCCATTTTCTTGGCTGGGAAAAGAATGGCACTGGAAGCAAAGACAGGGTTCTGAAAAGTTTAATTAACTTTTACTTTAATTTAATTTTTTAAATTAACTTGCAGAAGTGCTCTTTGAGGTAGTCCACCACCCAGGGAACAAGCTGTAGTTTTGTATAAGGGCCTCAGGTTCTCTGCTTCAGACTTTGGAAATGCAAGTGTGAAGTTTTTTGGGTACAAATCTCGTTATAGCTCTCCACAGACAGAGACCTGAGCCCATCACCAAGCACATTCCTCAGACAAAGCAAGCCAGCAAACCAAAAAACTCCCAAAACGGGACACTCTGGGCTCAAACAGTTTCTTAGCCTAAATGCCACAAAATATGACATTGATCTTTTTATGTCTTCTTGTCAATTGAAACGAGCATTACTTGAAAAGGGTGATCTTAAAATGGTCTTTTAGTAGCGTAGAGCTTCTAACAGAGTTAAGTAAGTGTTCGTAGAGAAAGGCCTCAAGTTGCAGTGGGGAAGGTTTAGATTGAAGATGAAGGCAAACTTCTTCAGCAAAAGCGTTGTCAAGCTTTGGAACAGGCTGCCCGGGAAAGTAGTGGAGTCACCACCTCTGGAGGTATTTAAATAATGTGTAGATGTGGTGCTGAGGGACATGGTTTAGTGGTGACTTCCAACTTAATAGCTGGACTTCATCTTAAAGGTCTCTTCCAACCAAAACGATTCTATGACCATGTGATAATACTTCATCCTTCATTCTGAGCATGTCTGTGGTGGTTAATTATGTAATTCGATGGCTGGGCGGCTGTAACATAAAGTCTGGGGAATAGATGTTCATCACTAGGCTTCCCACTGGTAATACTCATACGCAGCCACTCACAAGTTTTTCATTTTTTTAGTCCCGAAGGAAATACAGACAATGCCTCCGAGTGGGATTCAGCTGCTCTCCATGAGGCTGGGATACCATCCAGCCCAGCTGTCTGCGTGTCCCAGGCAGCTCCAGAGAGGACAGATGGCAAAGGAGTTTCAGCACAGGATGAATCACTCCTAAAGGGTCACTGTGTTCCACGTAAACCTGTAAACTACCGACCTCTGAGCAAAAGTGGGAGGGATATACTGCTCTCCGAGGAAAAAAAGTCTATAAATTGAAAAGGACATTTACTATTACTATTTACTATCAACTATTTATCAAGTTGTAGTGTTGCCAAACAATATTCCTTTTCTTAACTCATAACCTACTGCAAAACCAAAGTCATCAGGATTCTGGGTCTGCAGCGTGTAGGAGATAACCTGTAGCCAGTGGCCAGTGCTGGAGAATATCAGGGTTGGGATCCTCACGAGTGGGAGAGCTCAGAACAGGAATTAGGTAATTAGAGGATGACATATTACAAAAAAACTCATCTTAAAAATAGCAAGGCTATAATGGTGAAGACCCTTTTCTCCTTCTGAATAACCTGGATGACATAAATTACATCAAAAAGTCATTTTATGTTGTTTGTAACACACGATGATTAAGAAAACAACAGGTTTATTAGAAATGTGTACTAAATGCAAACTTGCACCAACTTCATCCAAGGATGAAGAAATTCCTAATTTACTGGTTTATGGCTAAATCATGATTGTATTAAAACTTACATGGCTAATTTAATGGCCTAGCCTTTGTATTTAAATTACTCAGCATGCAAAATGAAAGTCTCAAAAATACATTATTATCTATTTTTAGAGGTGGAATTATTTTAATATGATTCTACATGTAATGCTCTACTGTTTTTAAATCACAAGGATAAATATTAACTATTTCATATTATGATGGCACCTTTTAATGATCACAAAATGACTAGGCACTGCATCCTAATACCAGGTTACAACGCATACGTGCAGAAAAAGACCTCTAAATTTTCTGTGCATGAAAAATTTAGAAATAATAGCTATTTTATATGGAGTTACATGCCTGACACATGACCAAATCCATCTCTGGAACAAAAGGAAGAGGAGAACTGAAGAGGAGCCACATCAGTTATGCCATACTAAGTTTGTCTATAAAGTAAATCCGGCATCCTGGGAGGTGCCCTAGGCAGGCGTTGTTTTCTTACTGCCATTAAATGCGATGACTCTGAAGGATGTACATTTAAATGCATGCATAGCTGCCGAAATGATAAGGAGCTAGGCAAAAAAATCCTCGACAAACGTG
>NW_010430852.1:40162-52131 GCF_000710305.1 Buceros rhinoceros silvestris
CCATGATTACATATTGCTGTAAACCCGCTTTGAGGGTTAGCTAACATGAATTATCTTGTCTGCATCATGGGTAGTTATGCAGAGCAGCTGGCAGGCTGCGAGTTTGCACACATATCCCTGGCAGTAATTCGTAGTGCCGCCTCTGCATCCCCAGTAGGCATCTTCAGCTACTTATTTTTTTTAAAGGAAGTCAAGAGAATTATAATTCAGTGCTGTATTTTTATATTCTGCCTTGTGCTTACGAACCTGAACAGAGCTAGCAGGAGTATTTTGATGCGAGCATTTTCCCAAGAAAATGTTTCATTTCCTCTGGAGGTCTTCTACAGGGTTTGTTTTTTTTCCTCCCCCAGCACCAGAAGGAGCCTTCAGCCCTTCCAGGCTATTGCACATCCTCCAAATGAGAAAAGCGAACTGCAATCTCAGGTTTATAAGTAAGACAGAACTACCAGATACGAGCCCTTAGCAACCGCTAAGCGGTTATACTCATCCTGGTGCATGCAAAAGGACACATGCTCCAAAATGTGCTATTTCCAAAAGTTTCTATTATGAACATATCCTGTTATATGAATAGCACTCTAGCAGTTTTGTTATCTAACAAAAAAGCAACAACATAACACCTCCATGGTATTTCACATGCATTACCTTCTTCAGCGATAGGGTTTCTTTCAAGCTCTGGAATAATGCTAGGGAAAAAAGACATCAGAAAAATTCTCAGACTTCTACTGCAGCCAGTGTAAGCAAATACATCCATAAAACCTCTGTAATATTGCTTTCCTCCAGCTGGCACAACTTTGTTGCCTGATGTTATATGTATTTTAAACTCAGTGCGGGGAATATTGTGCTTGCTCTGTGGGATTGCATTCTCAAAGGAAAGCAAAGATGCAGGTTTATTTCCCAGAGTATGATTCAGCTGTAAAAAGCCTGAACTATTAATAAGCTGTGCTGTTACAAACTAGTAATTATTATCTTTAAGACCCAAAACAACCTGATTATTTACTAACCATATTTGAGTCACGAAGAAGGCTATAAGCATAACTTCTCTGTAGAAAATGGAGCAACTTTATATACCTTTTGTGAGAAGAAGAGTAGTAAAATTTTGAATATACTGCTAATTGTCTTATAATGGCTATTTTTCCCAAAAGAACTTTTTTGTTTGATAGAGTAAATAAAAATCCAGACACTTGTTTTCTTTTTTCCTTAGACAATAAAAAGGCATATTGTGTGCACAAGCCTATTGCAGTGATTGTCTATATTCCTTCAGTAAGTGATGGATTTTCATGATTATGTATCTTACATAAACAGGCTTGTGAAATGCAAAGCAGCTGCTCAAAATGCAGCATGAGGCAAACGATTGATAAGGCACAAAAGCCCCAATTCTGGTGTTCACTGATCTTGCTTAAGTACATAATCATTTGTTTTTCCTTCTTAATGCGGTATTTACTGTCACTGATTGAAAGGGGTTTTGTTCATTATTATTATAAAATAAAGCTGCATCTCATTTCCAAGTCAATTGCCTTGAAATTCAAGAAATTTGGAAGCAAGATATTTAACAACAGGGAAAATCAAGCAGCTGAAAAACTGGGATTCATCATCTCGTTGCTTACCTCCAGCCCTACTTGAGCTTTTGAAGTGAGCATCTAGACGGACACATCGAAAGAGCCTTTGCAGGTATAATTTTTTGCAGTTGCTCTCCTTGCTGTATTACTTTGGTCCTAAAGAAACCCTTGCCTATTCAAGCCTGGAAGAGTAGTTCTTGTGTAACTTGCCATGCAGAGCAAATGCTGCAGGGATTTTCGGGAAAGTTCATCAACATTCGATTAACTAAGATGTTACCGTCTTTCTATATCACCAGCACACAAATTCGAAAAAAGCCCACATTATTGACTGAACAGCTGTTCGGTAAAATGCAGAATGATACTGTGGTCTTTATATATTCTTGTTAAAGAAAAAGCAGGACTGCATTCCAGAGATCTTACCATGTCATTTAAGATGCCACAAACAGTAAACATAGAAAGAAAAGTTATTATTTGCCTTCACATAAAAATATCTTGTTGCCACGTCAATAGTCTCAGACAACAGACTCTCGAGCTCTCTACAAATCAAGACGTCAACTGCACATCTGAGAACTTGGAGGCATCATGTGAGATATGCAGATGGTCCATCCTCAAAAAAAAAAAAAAAAAATTCCCACATTAAAATTGGCATTTCTTCCCATCCTGCACACTTCAGCGGTGGCACTAACTGCCACAGAAGGTCACGGGTTTTAAAACAGCTTGCACGTGTTTGAAACATAAAACAAGAGCCTACCAACGATTATAATTATTAAAGCCATCAGCTCTGGTTCAGGATGTACTTCAGCAATTGATTCTGGTGGGTGTAAGAGATGGGTTGCCAGGCTACACGGACCTTTGGTTTCACGTGGTGTGATCCATTCTGCATTCTTATTTAAGGCAAGAAGAGTCAGTAACATCAATTCACTCCTGCTGGACAAGCAGAAGGCAACCTTCATCTCAGTAATCGCAATGTAGAGCTCCTAGGCAGGATGTTGTTAGAGCCAATACCTCTTGGTCTGGCCCTCTGGGTCCTCCTCTCCCACCATTTATTGATACACGAGCTGGCTGAACTCAACACAGCTCTAGAAAAACCCGACTAAATTTTGCTAGGTGATGAAGGCACAGCTACATTTTCACGAGTTAGAGCACGCCTAACGTCAACCAGCGTGAACCTGCCAGCTCATTTTAAAAGGCTTTGGATGACTCTCTTAATTGGGAGTTTCCTCTCTGCCAGGGAACTTCCTGGAGCATCAAGAGCTTTTGGCAAGCAGCTGAAGACACTCACTGCAAGCTCCTGCACAGGCCAATGTAATATTGCCTTCTGTGTTACGGAGAAATAAAGGGTGAAGAACGTGTCCTTGAAGAAAGCAAAGCAACTACATCAGTGATCAATATGTGCTTGCAGTAATGTAATTAAACAAATCATAAAGTCCTTGACAAAGACTTTGTCATTAAAAAAAATAGTGTCATAGAATATCTTCATTTGTCCATTTGAGTGATGTCTTATTAAGGGCTTTGAGAGCAGGCTACCCAAGCAAGTGTCCTTTTTTAGTAGCCTTTAATTACTGCCATGGTGTGCCCTTAGATGAGCAATCAGATCGAAGGTCCACCCAGCCACCTCTCCCAACCAGAGCAGGGGACAGATGCCTGCAGGAAGAAAGCCAACACCACAGGGAACCATATGGCAACACTGTCTTGGTGTCACTTTGCATCCTTGCTTCCAGCTGTCCGGACTTTTGAGCTCCTGCGCTCCAAAGCCCCCGGGAGGGTTCTGTTTCAGGGGTTTGCTAGCAGCTTTTTCAAACCCTTTAAAAGCTTCTGGTGTTCCCTGCATTCTCAGGGTGACGCATCAAAATTAACAATCTATCACCTCCCGCTCCCATCTCCCAGGTCTCACCCGACTTTATGGGCAGGGATATACCTGGGGAGAGGAAGAGGATGGGAAATACAGCTGTAACAGCTGAAACACATTTTAAGATCACCCAGAACTTGTACTAAGTGTAAAAAGCAGCTGACATAATGGATGGAGTAACTTCCAGCCGGTCCTTGGAGGTTGTGTGTCGTACCCACGGTCCACAAGCCACACACACAGTACTGCAGGTGCCAGGCAGAAAAGGGGCTACGAAATGCCCTGGACTTAAAGAAAGGCCTGCTATTTAGCAACAGGGGTGATAAACAGGGGTTCCCAACTTGTCCCTTCCTATCAGCCAAAGTTAAAAAGGTCTTTTTTTGTTGTTTTTACGCTTACTTTCCTGCCCATCAACATTTGTAGCACTGCTTCAATTTTATGATGACCACCACCACTATGGATACATCTTCATCTCCACAGGGCTCCTGCCTGAAAAACTGCACTCTCCTGAACTGTTCATTCTTCCTTTTTCTTCCCTCGTCTGCACCGAACTGGGCTGAAATTAGAACAGTGGATCTCTTTGGATCATGACCCCTGGCACGACAAGCGAGCAAGGAACGGCTTCATGCCAAGGCAAGAGAAATCGCTGTAGGTGGAAACCTCCCATAACCCTCCCAGCCAGGACCCATTTTCCCATCTCTTTTCCCTCACAGATTCCATTTGCTTTCTTACACTGAAATTTTGCTGCTCCCCAGACCCTTCCCCAGCAATATTTGGTGGCTGGACGCCTATTTCCCACGGACGCTGACTGCAACAGAAGAACTAGTACTTCTTCCTGGAGAATCAGAAATTAAACTATATTAGTTTATAGGATATATATATTGTATATATGTTTAAAAATATTTTTAAAAATATAAGTATACCTCATAAAGCCACCCTGAAATGAGAATCCTGCTTGCCACATATATGCTTGTGCCACTGCCTCAATGTCACAGAGCAACAAACATTTCCAATCCCCTAACCCACTCTCTTTTCTCAAGAAAACTCAACACAATTAGGTTACTAGGTCAGCAGATGAAAGCATGGTATCATGAGGAAGATGTCTGATGAAGGTGAAACATGACTCCTACCTCCTCTGCGATGTCCAGTCAAGGACATTGAAAAAGCTTTTCTAGACACAACTGTTCAATCATAGGTAAGGCTGAGAGAAATGACGGGGTATTTAGTAAATTACAACTTATTAGATACCTCCCAACAGGTGAACTGTAATAAGCAGAAATCTGTGCATGTAAAATAAATGTCTGGTATGGTCTGACAGCAAGAGAGTGTAAAAAATACCCTGGTTTACCATGAGACTACAGATCAGTCTGAACAGGAACATTCATTTTATAACGTAAAACAAAACAAAACAAAACACGAGCCACTCCAGCCTGCACTTTTCCTTTCCAGAATAGCCAAGGTGGCTGTGAACTGTACACGGCACTGTGTTGTAGGTCTTGCAAAACCAAAAATATTGGAAGATGCCAGCACGCAAATCTGTCTTAACATTTACCGAGTTAGCCATTTTCTAACTGCTGAGAATTGGTCTTAATCCCCCAGCATTTAAACTGAGTAAATAAATGCCTGTAGCCCTTCAAAAGTTATTAGCGAGCAATGGGGGGGGGTGGTGGGGTGGTGGAATTTCTGGGAAAAAAAGAAACAAAACAGGTAAGAAATAAGATAGAAAGGGCAAGAAAGAAGATAGCAAGGTGGAGCATCTAAACAGGTCTCCAGATTTTGGCAATTAAATTTTTTATGAAAAACTGAATTTTTAGGTTCATATCTGGGAAAAGGAGTAACATAAAGGTCGTTTTAGCAGTAGTATCATTGCAATTGCACAAAAGCAAGCTTGGAATTAGAGATGGGAGAAGACCATGAGCGGAACCCCAGCATCTCCTGCAGCATTTATAGAGATTTAATAAAAACTATTAATTCTGGAGTCTGACTCATAACCCTGGCTGCAGCAAGAGAAAACGACCATATATTAGGAAAAGAAACAAATCAATAGCATTGCCAATACTCTACTGTCCTACTTATTGATGTCTCATTTTCACGTCATGTGGGCGTGACCCCCTGGCCGGTGCAGGAAGCAGCCCTGTGAACCTGCTGTCAGCCAGCAGCAGGGGGAGGCGTGTGGTTTAGGAGCAGAGAGGCTGGGCCAGTGGGTGACTGGAGAGCCGCTCAGCTCTGGGCAGGGCACCGAACTTGAAACCAACCCAGCCAGAATACGTAAGATAACTTAGAAACTATAAATAGATGCGATAAGGAAGAAGCTGTGCAGTTAGTTAGCAGTTTAGCACTTAAAAGTTGTGTGTGTAGGGGCTGCAGCCGTCTGCTGAAGTTGTATCTTATTAAAGGCCTTGTGTGCACACATAGAGTGTCGTATCGTCCGCCCTGAATATTTGCGACGTATGATTTACCCCTACACAACCTCAGTCATCAGCTACTTCAGTTTTTAAAAAGTTTTCAGGATTTGCGGTTGTACGATTTCCCCCCACTCACGGGCCATTCTGAACAGGGCGAGACTCCCCTCAATTCACTGGAAAAGTCAAATGAGGATTATGAACGGTAGTGGACCAGAGCATTAAGGCACCCTCTTAGCATAGCTGGCTTCTGCCTCCCCTCTACTCTGGGGAAACGACAATTACTCTTGAAGTGGACCAGAGCACTGAGACACCCCCTTGGCGCACCTGGTTCCTAATCCCCTCCTTAATGCCTTGATCAGTCGACCTTACAATCTGGTCACGGCTTAAAGAGGGGATACCAGGATCCCAAGATCCAGAAAGTCCTGGGCATGCACAGCTGATAGAAAAACACCAGAACCTTAGAATCACGCAAGTTCTGGACATGCGCAACCAAAATATTACATCTTTCAAGTTAGTTCAAAATGGAAAAGTCCCTGACATCTTGGACCCTATAGACAGCGATTCAAAATCAGACCCTTGGAGGTCTCCTGGTTTGCAGCAGGCTGTGTCCAGCATCGCCGCTAAGTTGAGACAGCTCTCAGGACTGTATGCCAGCAAAGGTGAGCAAGGACCGGGTGAGAACCACCTCCTCAAGCCTCAACGCTCCCCTGTTGAGAAATGCTGGGGCACATTGCGCATATTTACTCTAAACTGCAAGGGGGAAAATCTAATGACAGGCCAGCCTCCTCTACCCAGCTCTCTGTGTAATTAGACGTTTGACTTTATGCATTTACTTTGAGGAGTGTGGGCGCATTTCACTAGATCCAAGTACCTCTGTCTATCTGTATGTTTTGTGTTTATACGTATACATACATATTTTGATTTAAGGAGCCTTGTAGTAAAAGTTAGTGTGAATCTTGTCATCCTAGCATCCGTAATTGAGTCACTGTTTTACTTTACTAAACCACTCGCTAGTCCTTAAATCGGCTAATCTTAAAGTGCTGCTAAAATTCAAACCTTTGATTTACTTTATACTAGCAATAAATCTTGAACTGCTGCCAAACGTATTCATCCGTGACAAAGCACTGCCATTGCCAGCTGTAATTCTGATTTAAAGAGACACTAATATTTCCCTGTGCATTACTATTTTTTTCTGATGCCTGATGACAACATCTGTCACAACATCTGTCACAGCATCTCACACTGTTTTAAGTGAGAAATATAGTATAAAGTTTCTGGAAGGTCAGCAAGGAAATTGTCTTTTGACACTCCTACCTGCAGAGATAAAAACTGAGAGATATAAAAGGGAAATAGTATGAATTGTCTTGAAAGGAAGATGTGTCCCTATGCCCCATGAGAGACGTGTACTGCCAGGCTCATTTTCAAATTATCGTGAAGGTAACGAAAAAATTATACAAATCTGTTAAAGTAGCTCGGATATCACTACAGTTGTCATCACGGCAGAGCACCTCCTGCATGACTCAAAGACCACAATTTCTTCTTCACACTATGCGCCACAAACGTGTTTTGGAACCATAATAATAATAAGCAAACATAGCAATTTCCATATTTTATTCTTTACAAATGACGAAGACGAAGGGAAGACACTCTGTGGTCAGGGCTCTGCGCTAGGCTTACTCCAGCCATCCCATCTGTGAGCCGATCTACCAACAATCCCGGAGACTGGAAGGCTTCACAAATTCCCACGTCTTTTACGTACTCTGTGCCCTGAAATAATTCATACCAGTCACCAAGACGCCCTCATCTCCTCCAATGGTCACTCACTATGGTTTTGCTTGTGGTCCAGTGAATGTGGTTTACTTTGGCTTTATTACCTTGCAAACACACGTCCACATGGATTTACAAATAAGTGCAACTGAAGATGATAACATTTAAGTGAACACCTAATCGCTATTACTTATCCCTACTCAGCACTGTCAGGCCACACCTGTAATACTGTGTTCGGTTTTGGTCCCCACTATGCAAAAAAGCTGTGGACAAGCTGGAGAGGGTCCAGAGAAGGGTCACAAAGATGATCCAAGGACTGGGAAGTTGCCATATGAGGAAAGGCTGAGAGAACCGGATTTGTTCAGCCTTGGAGAAAAGAATGCTCAGGGCAGACTTTATCACCACGTTCCAGTACTTAAAGGGTGGCTACAGAGAAGACGGAGACTCCCTTTTCACAAGGAGTCATACGGAAAAGGCAAAGGGTAATGGGTACAAGTTAATACTGGGGAGATGACAATTGGACATGAAGAAAATTATTCACAACAAGGACAAACAGCTGTTGGACTAATCTCCCCGGGGAAGTGGTTGACTCCCCAACACTGGACACTGTCAAGGTTCAGCTGGACAGGGTGCTAGGCCGTCTAATGTAGACAGTGCTTTCGCCAGAAAGGGTTGATCTGAGATGACCCCTGAGGTCCCTTCTAACCTGGGATTCTATGATTTGATGAAATAATTTCATGAGCAAACTGAGTCACTTTCAAAATAAAACTGCGTTTTCATAACCTCATTTTGCTTCTCAGGTGTCCACTCCAGCCACACCGAAGCAGCTACCTTTTCTGGTAACTGCCTTAAAAATACTCCTCTCAAAGACAACAGCCTAGAAATACAGGGATACAGCCTTAAAACAAGTTGCAGTTTTCATCTCACTACAGGAAAAACTTCTTTGCTAAGACACTTCATACATTTGTGTAAGTTTAAATCAAAACGTGGCAACCATATTTCCATTACTTTTTTCAGTACAACGCACTCCCAGCACTTACGTTTACACACAGATACATAATACGGATATAGATCTATCGTGGAGGACAGGGCAAGCTCTGCCTCAGCTTCAGCCTGGGCTACTCTCCCAGATTCTTCCTTGTCTTGCCACTATCCAGGAGCCTTGAGGCTGCCAAGTATTTCGGGATTCCCTCCTTTAAAAGCCAATGCAATTGCCAGAAAATCGCAGCTATTGGACCTCAAGAGTTGGCCAGTTTGGTTCAAGTGTTATGAACTGAACTACGAATATTTCTTCCAAAATCTCTCTCCTGCTCACCCAGGTGGGCTTCGTCATCACCCCTCCAAAACACCAGCCCTCTGCCATGTATCATCACTCTTCTGCCCCGCAGTCTGGAGCTGTGGCATCCTCTTGGATACCAAAACTGGTGAAACCCACAACACCCAAAATGTCAGCTCTATCTAAATGCAATGTACGATGTAATACATATTGTAACAGTAAGGAGGCTCAAACTGTTCCTTCCACTTATGGGAAGCCTATGGGAAACAATTTCTGAAGGAGAAAGAGCCTCTTACATTTCTGAATACACGCTTTTCTGTTTTCTCCCCCCGTTGTTGTCTATAAGACTGTCTGCCACAGACCAAACCATGTTTTCCATCCAGTGAGTTGGATGGATGGATGGATGGATGGATGGCTGCTCCAAAACCATCATCTCTGGAAGAGGATGCGATGTGGTCCAGACAGACACCCTTGTGTAAGGATTCAGCTGTGTGACACCACCAGGACAGCACACTGCAATTATTAGCTAGTTTTTGTATGTGACCACAAAGTTGCATTGAGTTATTTTCATTTACTCATTTTAATGAATCATTATTTCCATGTTGATAGAAATAGCTATTTTAAGCAGCCTTATAGGATATTTTCTTTCCGATTAAAAAAAATTGCAAAAAAACCCCCTGATTGTGAGTACGCTGTTAATTATGTATTGCTATACTGTAAATTATACATCTGCTATCTTGGCACCAATGAGTGAGGAAGGTAAGAGAGCAGTGCAATGGTTGGGAGCCTTGAGTATTACTGTAGGATGAGGTGGATAATCAATTCACAACTTATTTTGTTCCTGCTGTTGTGCAATGGGATACTGCGAAATAACGCGTGCCATCTGGTGCGAGCGTGAAAAACAAGGTAATGCGTATCGTCACCCAATGTCTATCTCAGTATACATACTTCTGTGAGAGACTAGAAGGTACCTGTTATCTGTCCTCCTGCTGTGCAGCACTACTTCAAATGGACCGTGCAACTGTTATTTCATATTGGCACGAAGAAATGTCTTTTAGTTGTTCCTGCATCCTATGAAATCACAACATGATTTCAGAGCATGTAATTAAGTACTGCTAAGCAAGTCCTGGGAAAGTTTTGAAAAACTAGTCAAAGATAAAGAAGTAAGAAAATGCCCTAAAAATTTGATTTTATCTTGAGCTGTCAGACACAACTGTATTTTACAGTAGTAATGACATCCTAAGTTTTCCTAAGTTGATGAACAGGGACGTCTTACACAGTCCTGAAAGACATTAATTTATCAACAATTTATCAGCCTGCTGGATGCTTTACATTACAACATTCTCACACTACTCAATTTAAACCTAGCTACAGATCTACTGAGCTTACCAGCAAACTGGAGGTATGGTATGTCAGGTGTGCCACCTCCCCAGCAAAAATAGATGTCAGTATTAAGCTTTCCTTGCGTGTTGAGAACATGCTCTCAATCATCATGTTATGTTAGTTTCAGAAGATTGTAGAATCATAGAATCTTTTGGTTGGAAGAGACTTTTAAGATCAGAGTCCAACTGTTAACCTAACACTGTCAAGTCACCACTAAATCATGTCCCTCAGCACCACACCTACATGTCTCTTAAATGCCTCCAGGGATGGGGACTCCACCACGGCCCTGGGCAGACCCTTCCAGTGCTTGATGACCCTCTGTTAAGAAATTTTTCCCTAATATTCAACCTAAATCTCCCCTGGAACAACTTGAGGCCATTTCCTCTTGTCCTGTCACCTGTTACTTGGAAGAACAGCCTGACCCCCACCTCACTACACCCTCCTTTCAGAGAGCTGTAGAGAGTGGTAAGGTCACCCCTCAGCCTCCTCTTCTCCAGACTAAACAACCTCAGTTCCCTCAGCTGCTCCTCATAGGACTTGTTCTCTAGACCCTGTTCCAACGCTGCTGCCCTTCTCTGGACATGCTCCAGCACCTCAATGTCCTTCTTGGAGTGAGGGGCCCAAAACTGGACACAGGACTCAAGGTGTGGCCTCACCACCACCGAGTACAGGGGGACAATCACCTCCCTCCTCCTGCTGGCCACACTGTTGCTGAGACAAGCCAGGATGCCATTGGCCTTCTTGCCCGCCTGGGCACACTGCTGGCTCATGGGCACCCGGCTGTCGACCAGCCCCCCCAGGTCCTTTTCTTCTCTGCTGGGCAGTGGAATCAAAGATCAAAGTTACTGTGTATGGAATATTTAAATATATGCAGACAAGTATTTATTGTAAATTAACTAATCTCAGTCTGAGGCAGTTCACCAAAATACTGTATTTGAAATGCTGAAAATTTCTTGTCATGGAGGTGCTGCCTGTCACTAGAATTGTTGAGGGATGCAAACTCAGAAATCTCTTTTGCTTCCCACATTGGGTCTTCCTCAAAAGATTATTTTGTTTGGCACACTCTTGCCTGCTCTCAGTGTTAGAGAGGGCACCATGACATATTTGGTGTTGCTTGAAAACCGCACCAGTTTCGGTGAGGCTTTCAATAAATAAATAAATAAATAAATAAGTCTAACTGTCTTACGTGTTTGTGTGTGGAAATGTAAAATTACAGTTCATCTCTATCTTAGTATTTAAAAAGTAACCGAAATAAGGACATTTATTTAATAAACATAGTATTTCATGATTAAGGTATAGATTTGCACAGGCAAGACTCGATGTTGTCCTGGATACATCTCCCGAGCTGCCAAAAAGTGACATGAAATTTGTCTTTCCAATATCCTGCCACCTTCTTTTTGGAAGAAGGCTGATTTAGGGGGGATTGAACACATTATGACAGCATCAGAGAGAAGACAAATAGCTTTTATCCACAGACAGGCAGCCAGGATGGGACAGGGTTTGTCCACTAAGATGAACAGTTGCTCCGAATTCATGCCTAAAGCACACATTTTACTATTCCTATTGTTATTCCTCCTTACGGAAATACGTTTTTATAATAATCACCTTTTGAATATGAATTTACACTCTCTCTTCTTTTAGTTCATCCCCAAAGGAATATGTTCATATATAAAACAGGTCACTCACATACAATTCCCAGCTCCACCAAAACCACACACACAATAATAATTTAATAT
>NW_010430853.1:0-238 GCF_000710305.1 Buceros rhinoceros silvestris
GTGTCACTTGAGGCAGTCGCACATATATTCCGCTCCAGTTGTTAACACATATTCATGAGCTATTACACAACAGTTCTGTGGCTCCTGTAGGTCGTGGTCACTTATCCAGAGGTACAATCATTCGGCTGGGTAGACGCAGGTTCTTCTGGTCTTTCCTCCACCATTCCCCCTTTTTGTTTTATGAAACACCTGTTCCAGAGTTAGTTCAGATTACATACACACTGACCATAGACTAGCG
>NW_010430853.1:494-1079 GCF_000710305.1 Buceros rhinoceros silvestris
TGTACAGCTGCCCTGTCTCTGTGCCCAAACAGCACTGTATTTATAACAGAGGTTTAAGCTGCCCCTCACACAACGTGTGGCCGTCACGCATATGAATGGCTGCAAAACTCCACTTTTTCAATTGCATAATCTGTAATGTCATGTATACCCAATTTCATTACTGGGGACCGTTGCTGGGTGGTCATTACACTTCATTTGTCGTCTCACAAGTATAGCAGCTTTAAGCCCCTTGTCTCAGGTTTATCAGCATCCAGGATTTTTAATATGTTTGTCAACAATATTTGAGCCATTGTCTTACAACGGTGAGAACACAGCACATATGTTTTAATTAAATTCAGGTGAAATTCGTTTACGATGTTATTTATGAGTTCCCAGCACAGCCGGCAGCGATGATGCTTTTTACTAGTTACCAGGCAAAGGTTAACACCTTTTACAGCTAGTTCCGGTATGCCAGGCCATAAATCACGGAGAGCATTGTCTGGTCTTAGCAGTGGAAATTTAAAAGCTGTTGCCGTAACATCGTATGCGCAGACGCTGTGATGACAAAGAAAAACATCAGTAGCAAAATCCAGACACACCGGGTCC
>NW_010430854.1:0-317 GCF_000710305.1 Buceros rhinoceros silvestris
CGGAGCCCTGCCCGGGGCACCCAGAGCATCCTGTAACCCGGCTTCACCTCGCCGCGGCCGGTCTGGCATCCTGAGAGGGTGAGCTGGCTCTCCAGGTGAGGAGGAATGGCTGGGTTTGTCACTGGGTGGGTCCCGTATTCCCTTTCTTTTCTCAAATGTGCTGAAAAGTTGCTCGAATTTGTGAGAATAGTAGAGCTGTTTATGTGTTAAAAATCAAACTAACCAAAATGAAGTCTTGGTCCAGCCCAGCTTCTCTGTTTTTATGTAGGTTCTTTTACCCTTTGAAAAATTACCTTAAAGAGAAACTTGATGGTATT
>NW_010430854.1:684-9996 GCF_000710305.1 Buceros rhinoceros silvestris
AATAACTATGAGTGCTTTGATAATGGCTTGAACTCCAGGTTTCATAGCATTGGGTTCAATGAGAGGATGAAGGAAGCTGCTTTAGAGTTTCTTGTTTGAGCAGTATGTAATGAAAAATTATTAAAAAAGAAAAAACAACCCACAAACAAACAAAAACCCCCACCCTAGCAATTTGAATATCTTGCCTGTTACAGTTAGAGCACTCCTTAAATTTACAAGCCAACATCTGTATTTATGAGTTTGACTTTGTTGTTATGAATAGTTCCTATGAAATAGATAATTTAATTTAAATATACAATTAGAATAATTTATATTTCATGTAAATATGAGATTGCTGGATAAGTGTTTGCAAGGGTTGGGCTTTTGAGGCTAGTACGTAGTGAAGTGCTCAAAGATTTGATTAATGGGAGCCACTCTTGCTGTGTTTTGCAGAGGGAGGAGGACTGGAGCAATTGCTTACGTGAAAGAACTACATTTGTGCTATCCTAGGAATCGCAAGATAAATACTCGAGGTGTTCTTTCAGATTAGATAGACTTTTTTCCTCCTCCTGTCAGCTTTAATGAAAAGGATAGTTGGTGAAGAACGGATTGAAATAACTGTTCTACATTTGTCATTTTCTGTGTTACTTTTTATTCATAAGAAAGTTAGAGATAAATTTGGTTAAGTACTCTGGTCTTCCTTTTAAAAGCTATCCCAGAATGGGTGGGTGATGCTGCTTGGGTCTCTTTTATTTCTTAGCCTTTCCTGGTCCAATAGTAGGAGTTTATCAATTTTCCATAGAATTTTTCTACTGAAATTATATGAAAAATGCAGTAAAATTTTAAAGGCTGTATATTGTGTCTTATGTTCTTTTTGTTGTTAGTAATGTTACCAGGAACTGTGTTTGCGGGACAGCACTGCCTTCTTCACTAGTACCAAAAAGACAAAGAGAAGGTGAAGCAGTGATGTTGTCGTGATGTGTTGATCTCTGCCTCTGACAGTGGCTCTGTAAGGAGCACAGAGATTTACACTGTACGTGCTCAGAAGGTGTTAGATGGAAGCGTAGGTATTTACAACACACCCCAGGCAGACGAGTCCCAGAAAAAGTTATCCATCGGTACTTGTGGAACTGTGGTTCTAAGGTAATTTGTGGTCAGTGTTGGTTTCGCCCAAGTTTCAGTAAGGGTCCAGATAAAGCATGCATCAAGCCTGTTTGTTATTAGTGATGCAACTTCATCTGTGATACTGTGCTCACTTTCCATAAATTATATTTCAGCCTTAATAAAATAATTGGTCTCTTAAGATTGTTGATCTTCAAAGCTTTTGCCAAGGCTGGGTGATGCTAAATAGAGTTTTATTTCTAGATGGATGCATTATTAGAAAATCATATTATATGTTTTCTAACATGAAGAACATTTAAAAAAAAAAATGCTGTTGGGGGCGAGATTAAATTTAGTCTCTCGTTGAAGTGTCTGAGCGTAATATTTACTGTAAAAATTTCTAGATGGATGCATTATTAGAAAATCATATTATATGTTTTCTAACATGAAGAACATTTAAAAAAAAAAATGCTGTTGCTTTTAATATTTACTGTAATAATTTCTAGATGGATGCATTATTAGAAAATCATATTATATGTTTTCTAACATGAAGAACATTTAAAAAAAAAAATGCTGTTGGGGGCGAGATTAAATTTAGTCTCTCGTTGAAGTGTCTGAGCGTTGTACCTTTTGAGGAAACATAGTACCTGTTCAGCTGAATTGTGACATCTGGTGTATAACTACCAGGCTGAAATGCTGATTCAGTTGAGCTTCTCAACAGTGATATCAGAATTACTCTATACACCCTGGGGACTGTCTCACGTCCTGGTTCTGTTCCAGATCTGGGGGTTAGGAACACACTCATGTGAATACAATGAATGACAAACTAGTTCCAGTATAATGGAGGCATTGTTTGCATTTGTTTGAAGGTATCCTCATGAGGAAGTTCCGTAGGTGTTTTGTGTCAGGTTTGTGCAGTTAGCGATGATAGCAGTCTGCTGTTTTCCCTTGGGTCTTCCCAGTGAAGAAAGTAGCAAGTGTTTGCTTTAGAGAAAAGATTTAGAGAACAACTCTGGAATCAGAATCTTCAGTTTTAGCAGACAGGGTTTCTGTTGGATTAAATGGGCATCATATAAAGTCTACATTGCAGTCTGTTACAGGGGAGAAATAACACTTTGGCCTTGGTCTTCAGCGTAAGTAATTTGCCATATGTGACAACAGCCCATTTTTAGCAAATTTAAGCTATCTTGGGGCACGGTACCACTTCAGCCAAGTAACTGTGGTGACTGCAGTACTGCCCTGTGCGTGAATTCCACAGGTCATCTTGCTGTCTTCTGAAATTACTTTGACAAATAGAAAATATTTTCTGAGTGAGATCATATTTGTAGTGTTGCTGGGCTGCTTATTGTTATTAATGATGTAAACTCCTTTTTTAATTCTTTCTGACCAGTGGATTGAGGAGCAAGTAGGAAGTTCTGTAGCTGTCATTGTGTGCTGGAATAGAGTGCAATCTGCTGTTCCTGGGCAGAACAGGCTGTTTATACCTCACTTTTGGAGGTATGTATTCTATGAAATTTTCACATAAAATAATATTCCTCCCCTTGCCCCAAATAATTTGTAGTATTTAGCTTTGGCCTTCAGCTTTTCTGAAAAGGTGGCAAGGCTTACCTGGAGTGGATTGGTTTAATAGATTCTGATAGAAGTGTGGCTGAATACTGTGTTACAAGCACTTTCTGCAAGAAAGAGCCTGTTGGAGCATCATAGCAACTTCTCAGGGCTGTGAATATGAACTCTATAAGCAGAGGTGAAAGAAGTGGCTCCTTTGCTCACAGCCATAAGAGGAGTGAAGAAAAGTACTGAGTTTTGTCTGTGCCCAAGAGAGCCCCAGCCTTTTGCCAGTCCCTAGATCTCTTCCACAGACCTCTTCAGCTTCTTGCAGGTTAAAATTAAACTGAATGTCCGGGTCATTTCACCTGGCAGGGAACACATGAGCTATTCCAGATTTGAGTGGCTACTTCTGCTTCACAAAAATACATGAGGCTATTGTTTCTTAAGCTGGCAGAAGTAAGGTCATTTATTCAGGATCTTCCTTTAAGAGACAATCTGCATTTTTATAGGAGGTGATCAGTATGCCTTTCCTGCCGTCTCCTCTAAATGGGTAGTGTTAGTCACCCATATCTAGGAACCTGCAATTGCCCTGTTTTGAAGAAAACTAGATGCAGAGTGGAAGCATTCTGTTGTATGTAGCAGCCTTGGCAAAAAGCTGGGGGTTTGTGCCCTGCGAAGAGGAATAACGTTCCGAGAGTGCTCCTGCTCTGTACTGGGTTGTCTTGCTGTGCCTGCGTTTGCTATTCAACAAGTACACTCTGTGTAGCATTGTACACAGTATGCACCCATGCGCTGCCACAGGGAAGAGACTGTTCACGCATGCAAAATATGGATCGTTGTTCCGTGGTCGATAGTCAGCAGTTCTTACAGCAGTCTCCTTGAAGCTTTTCTAAAGAGAAAATTTTACAGACTTGAAAGCAGTAAGATTTTATTGTTGGATAACTCAGGTGTTTCTGAAACAACATGGGACCGTGGACATCAGAAATCGGCTTGTTTCAATCCCATCTGTAAACTTGGATCTAGCAGCCAAAGCTGGTACATCAGATTGTAGAAGAGTGTTTCTGCTCACAGTGACCTGGCAGAAGCAGGTAGATTTGGGATCGAAAAGTTGTTTGAGATGAAACACTGGACGCCTTAACACAAGGGAAGTGGCATAAACGCGTTCCTTGTGCTGGTTTCCGGCATGGCTCTTGGGAGATATCATTGCTCTCCCTACCTCTGAGAAAACGTGTTGGCACAACAAAGGAATTTTTTATGCCTTCCCTTCTCCCTGCTGTAAGTAAAGAGGACACAATGCCTGCTTTTCAGGGCAGCTGTATCTTTACCTAGCTTGCTTTAGGTTTATGTCTGTTTACTCTCTTTTTTTTTTTTCTTTTCCCCCCCTCTTCCCCTCACTCTGTTAACCAATGCTTTAAACTGGCAGAGTAGATGATACTGATTTGCCTAATACCTGTGACATAGCATTTGTTTGGAGATGTTGTTGTTAAAGCACGAAATGAAAATAGTCATATTATTAATATAATCCCAGTTCCTCTGTGCAGGACAGGAAACCTTAGCTACTAATTTCTTTGAAGGGTTTGGAAACACTCATGTCATGCACTATGTGGAGCAAGAAAGAGTTTATGGCTGTGTCTTAGTGTACTGAAGGTCTGTAGTGTTTGCTAAGCCAGCAGAAGCAGTTTGTTTTTCCTTTGAAGTTTCGACGGTCACGCACCTTTCCTTCTGCTGGTGCTGCCTGCAGGACTGCATAAGTCATGACTGCAATACATATTCTCTGTATTTAGGGAACAACGTAGTGATTTTTGGCTGCAGAGATCTGCGCAGCCTTGGTACCCTGCAAACGCGCGGCGTATTTTAACTGTGCTTTGTAACACATGTATTGTCAATGGGATCAACCCTTCTCTTAATGGCTTAACATGAGGGACTGCATTTCCTCCAGAGAAGATCCAAAACTCATGCTTGTTCTTTCCTTGGGTAGTTGTATTTTTTTTTTTTAATGTCTGGCGAGGCTTTAGGGTTATCACTCTGCTTTAATGATATGCTCATTTGAAAGTAGCTAAGAATGTCAAATAAGCTATTGTATAGAAATTTACATATGTGTTTAAATCTCTTTGTTAATTGTTCCCGTTAAAATTATGTATTATTTTCTACAGAGGTTACATTTACATTTTTCATGAGGTTTTCTTTTTTTTATATATTGTGTCTTGAAACTGATACCATTCTCTTTTCCTGTTTCAGACTAGAAGATGAATAACCTTTCCTTTAGTGAACTGTGTTGCCTGTTCTGTTGTCCACCATGCCCAGGGAAAATTGCCTCCAAACTGGCCTTCTTACCTCCTGATCCCACGTACACACTGATGTGTGATGAGAGTGGTAGTCGCTGGACTCTACACCTCTCAGAGCGAGCAGACTGGCAATATTCTTCTAGAGAAAAAGAAGCCATTGAGTGCTTCATGACTAGAACAAGTAAAGGTAACAGGATTGCCTGTATGTTTGTGCGTTGCTCGCCTACCGCCAAGTACACTTTGCTCTTCTCACACGGGAACGCTGTTGACCTAGGTCAGATGAGCAGCTTTTACATAGGACTGGGTTCGCGGATTAATTGCAACATATTCTCATATGATTATTCTGGATATGGTGCCAGTTCGGGGAAGCCAACAGAGAAGAATCTGTATGCTGACATTGATGCTGCTTGGGTGGCTCTTAGGACAAGGTAAGACGTTAGCTGCTGTTTTTCTTTTACAGCGTGCTTTTCAAATTTGCTTTGGTAGTTTAAGCAGAAATACTGTAGGATTTAAGATTAACGGATTCATATCCAAGCTGATTGGTGGTGCCTTGGGCATTGTCATTATTGAGCAGGATCAGTGTACAGTACTTACATACTAGAAGAACTGAAACGAGTTGAAATTTAATAAGGTATGTTTCAGTCTTGAGTGATTAGAAGATGATCCTCACTCGGAATTTCTCAGCTGGAAATCTCAGAGAGGGAAAACATATAATAATTGATTCCTTGGTAACTGAGCCACTGGTGTGATGTGGCTGAGAGAAAATGCAAGTTGTTTTTTCAGATAATTCCATTACCTACTTTATTTTTTTTGTAGGGTGAGGCAGTGGAAAAGCTGTTGTAAGAGAACCTGGTGAGACTCTGTTTGGATTTCTGTATGGTGTACAGACCACCTTTGTTTAAGAATTCAGACTAGCAGCTACCACATTTCCAAATACAGCTTTCTATATAAAACAAAAATATATTTTTATCTTAGCAAAATATGATGTTTGGGAGATGTTATAACTGATCTGAACTGATATGTAACTGAACTGATCCCCACCAAATATATTATGGTGGGGAAAAAAAACCCAGGAATTTGAATCAGTGGTGTTAGTTCAAATAGATTAAAAGTGGACAAGAAAAAAAATATGCAAATTGGAAGGATGTTGTTTCAGCAGTTTCTGTGTTCTCAACCTTTGGTTTTAGGGAGATAAAATAGTAAGATGAAAGACTCTGGAGGCATTCTCTGGTACAGGTAAGAATCCTAGACACGAAGTAAATGCAGCACTGAATACCCGCTTCTTAAACTTGAGAGCGTTTTCCACCATGGTTTGTTCCATTTAGAGCTATATTCTTCTTGTCACAAGCACACAGACTGCAAAAAGATTATGTTTTTAAAACACTATGGAATCATAAGAATAGATGTTCACTAAAAAAAACCTCCCAACATATTGTGTATTTTGCACCAAAAGCTGAGAAAACCTGAATTTAATGTAGAGCAGCATGTTATGGTTTGATTGTTGCAGCTTGAGCATGCTGTTTAATAGCATAGTCTCAGGGATGTGACTCTGTGTAAGGGCACGTGTAAAGATGAAATCCTGGAGCCTGGCAGTTGTCGCAGTGAATTCAGAACTTGATCAGTGTAATATTAACTATTTTCCTATTACTTTGGAGCAGACTAACCCTTTTCAGTGTTTTAAATACACATATTGTCTTGCATTTCTTTTACATTATAGCAAAAGGCATGATAGTTTTTTTTAAAGGAGCATATTTTACTCATATATTGAAGTAGAGAGAATGCTTGTTATCATTATATCAAACCTCACAGAACTATAGGGTAAATGTGTTTAAATCTCACGTGCAGTCCGTGACTACTGTGGGGTAGATTAGGTTTTGGCATTTCTTTTAAGGGCAGTGGAAAGTTGGGATATAACTAGACATCCATTCTGTAAGCCATTGACATATTAACTCCAAACACCATGGTCACCAGTGCCTCTGCTGCAGCTCCTGGCTTACAAGAACAGATGTCTAGTTATATGTCAGCTTTCCATTGCCCTTCAGCATTTGCTGCAGCATTGATTCACTTTTCTAGCACAGCCTGTTACATTAATGTTGCGCTGGCACCTTCCTTAACGTTTTATAATATAAGTAGTCTGCAAAACAAATTAAGCAGCAGCCTGTTACATTAATGTTGCACTGGCACCTTCCTTAACGTTTTGTAATATAAGTAGTCTGCAAAACAAATTAAGCAGATTGTTTGCAGGATGGATGTAAGTATAGCTGTAAATTATCAGAAATTCATGATAATGGGATAAGAGAGGAAAGGGATCCTAGACTTTTAAACTGTTTCTCACAGGTTATGATGGGATGAAGAAAAGAATGGGCAATTCAGCTTTGTTAGAGGTTGATCACAGACACACACAGCTCCCTGCATTCCTTGTTCTGAGAAATGGCACCACAGAGTCCAGCATTAGGTGTTTCTGGGGTAATTGAAATGCCGATGTTGACTTCATTCTGTAGTCAACACAGGAGCTTGTGTTGGAGACTTGTTAGTGTGTTACACTTTATACCTTGGAAGGACAATCCAGATCATCATCTGTGAACTGGCGCAACTGTCCAGTTGGAGGTGGGGTGAAATAGGGTGAAGTAGTCTGGAACTGGTCTTGAGGGTGATGGCAAGGTTGTTTCAAAGGTATGTGAATGTCGTTCATATAAATGAATACAAAGAGCTAATCTGGCAGCAGATTGGAGGAGGTGAACAGCAGACCAGATTCCGAATTGTGTCCTATTCTTTCCCTGCTTTGAGTAATGTCATAGGAAGCAGTAGCTGTCTGTGTGAGTGCTGACTGTGAAGAAGACAAGGTGATTCACTGATGTGTTTGGGAAAGCTGCGCAGTATTGCATATTCATATGCATGGGACTGTGTAAAAGCTGCAAGTGAGGACATTCTTTTTCTGTCTGTCATAGCTACAAAGTGTTGAAATGCCAGGAGTAATTATGAGATACGCCTGTTTTCTGCTGTCCTGGTCTCTGAAGGCCTTTGATGACACCCTAGCAAGGGTAGAAGGGTTTAACCAGCCCCAGGCAAATGCAGAGCAAGTGGTGCTCCTTCGGAAACCTGAAGACTTGCTGGAGTTGCCTCAGATTTACCTTTAAGAAGCCGAACAGCCTTTTCATTGTTGCTTGTCATGATAATGAAATCATGTTTGTCATGATAATTGAAAAATGAAGGGTACATCTCGCCATCAGACTGGACAGAATGTCCATAATTTGGATAGCCAAATAGGAATAATATCAGACCTATTTGGATGGTGGCTGAAAGTGTTCTTTGGAGAATTCACAAATTACTTTTTCTTCATTCAAAAGTAGGGGGATTTTTTGTTAGAAGATGAGGTGCCTTAGCTTTGAATATTTAGAGAGAAATTGATCTTTTACTTAAATTGAAAGGGAAAAGTAGCTCAATTTATTGTGAGGAGAAATCTTGCCAGTAAATCAAATGTACCAGTATCAGTAGGTACTACAGATAGGTTTAGTAAATGCCACACCATCATGAGAGACACAGAGAAGGTGCAGTTTGTTGATTACCATGTGCATGGTCAATGGGCTTGCCTCTCATGAAACATGGTTCACATTTTCTTCCAGCAGTGTTATATGTTGAATACAAAGGAGGGGAATGTGCATCGGAGTCGAGAAAGAGCTGTATGCTCATAAATCTTGGTCATGGCCTGGAATTTTGATAGTTAAAGGGGTGCAGGGTGTTCCTATCCTTCATGTTCTGCAATTTGCAGCTGTAATTTTGTGTGTGAAGTACAAGATGACAAAAGGTTTTGAAATGCGTGCTGAAAATTCCCCCAGGATGTTTCCTCTTGTTCCCTGTGCCCCAAGCACTTCGTCAGTTGGTTAAATGCAGGTGTGACAATAGCTTCACAAGCAGCAGCCTCCCTAGAGCAGCTGCTGCACGTCTTCATCACTGTGAGCCCGAGAGGTTCTGTTGAAAATGGACCCTTCTAAGGCTGGTTTTGTTGATACTAATTTTATTGTGAAGTGAGCAAGTCTTTTACATTAAGAGCAGTCGTTCAGAATTAAAAAGATAAATAGTTTTCTATCTCCCTTAGGTGTATCTAGGGCAAGATGGCAGGTACTGTAAGCCTGCAAGAGTGGTGTGTTAATGTCAGCTGGTATTCAGCGGCTTGTTAAAGGTCGCTGAAGTTTAAAAAAGAAAAAAAAAAAATCAAAACCCACTCCTTACAGCCAGACGTGCATGTTGTAGTTTGCGTGTTGCACGTCATGGTGATGTGGTGTGTACCCAGTGGAAGTATTTAATGTGATGAATATCCAGTCTCAGTGGTGTATGATATCTATCCCATTAAAGTGTTCAAGATAACATCGGGTGGGTCTTTGAACAGCCTGATTTAGGG
>NW_010430854.1:10187-12465 GCF_000710305.1 Buceros rhinoceros silvestris
ACTAGATCATCCTCCAGCTCAAATAGTTCCAATTCTATGAAAAGGGAAAAAAGTAGGAGAGGGGTGTGGAAAACAGGCGGAATGCCACTGAGGTAAGTGTTCAGTGCAGGAAAGGTCTTGTTACAGAGACAGAAATATAAAGGAAACAGTGAAAGAGTTTCTGCTACAGCGCATTGTGAAGCTTGTCAGAAAGGGAAATACAACACTTCATTGTTGTTTAGCAGTTTGCCTTTTCCTGTCAGAAGCTTAAACAATCAGGCAGGAGTGTTCAGGGTTGCCTCTTTTACACCACCACCTATATACGATCAGTGTATCAGGGTTGAAGAAGAGCACCCTGGGTTTGTTAGTCACCTTGTGTTAGTGTGGGCTCTGATGCTGAGGAGTGGTCTGGTGATAGAGCTACCATCATTTCTTGGTTTGCTCCTTGCTGTAACCCACCAATGGCATGTCACTTCTTGCCTGGCCCTGAAGACAGTCAGCAGAAAAGGAGCTACTCCCTTACTCCCAGAAGAGACTAACTTAGTTTCCTAAACTGATTGGGGAAGCCCAGTGAGGGGCAGCATGTGGCTGAGGGTGGAAAGAGGTGAAGTGTTTCTCTTCTGTTTGGCAGTAGCTTGGTTTTGTAGTGACATTAAACTTCAACCTCAGGGGGGTGATAGCCCAGACATTTTTGTGAGTCCTCAGACACTCTTCGGGACTGCTAGCAAGGGATGTCAACACAGGTACAGTTAGTTCTCTGTAAAAACTGCTTTCCAGGTAGGGGGCCCTTAGTGGTATGAACGTAAAGGATGAATCAGGTGTGGAAAGGAATTGAACTCTCAGTTGCTAGGGGAAAGAGAATAATGTTGTGGGCAGCTTTTAAAAGGCAGAGAATATCTCTCTAAATTTTTTTGCCAGATTCAATCCAACATAACTTGTCCCTGAGGAAGAGTGCTTTCTCTGAGAAGGTACATCTGCACAGCTACTTTTTAAGATTTTGTTCCAAGGTCCCTTCTGGTGGCGATGGCTTAGAAATCCCACACATTTAAATCTCCACCACCACCACCAAGCTGGAGGCCTCTCTACGCTGACACGAGTTATGTAAGACGACTGGAGCAGACAGTAGTGTTTACATTGCTCTTGTAGTCCAGGTAATGAGCTTTCAAAGATTGTTGCTATCATTCTAGCAGAAATTAGAACTGTGAAAAATATGCTACTTTCTCTGGGCAACTTAGCAGCCGAAACCCAGCTGCAACATTATTGTGTGGGAAACTGTATCTCTAACTAGCTCCTGTTTGATTAACACTAACCAATCAGAAACTGTGCGTGAGCTAACTCCTGTATCCAATCATAGTGCCTTAAGAGATGCATGCTGTCTGTGTGACAAGGAACATATCCAATCACTGTGTAACCAGTCACGTGAGCAAGAATCCACTGTCTATAAATTGGGATGTATTATAAACAACGAACGGGTCTCACTGCTCACCACATTGGCATTCGGGTGATTCTTCCTGCTCCAGCTCACAGCTCACCGTAAGAATATAGCGCGGATTGCTACATTTGGGGGCTTGTCCGGGATCTCCGATTCTTCCATGGAACTGATCGATCACGGGAGTGGCGAGATACCTGGCTGATCCAGTAAGGATCAATTTTTAATGTTTGGAAATGCTGGAGGAAGACCGCGGCTGCTGATCAGGCAGGCTACCTCAGAGTAAGGCAGGAGGGATGTCCCGGGAATTGGTGGGTGTTTTTGTGTTGTTTCATGTTGTTTATTTCGCGGTCAGGTGATCCTGAATTGGCAGGAGAGAAAGCTGTTTTTAAAACTTCAAGGGCAATAACAAAAAGGGGCAGGACCTCCGTACACATAGGGTTAAAATGTACTGTTTACAAGTCTAAAGCTAACGCTGCAAAATTAAGATCTGCCTGGAGATTACTTTTAGAGATCTTAAAAAATTACACAGAGACACAGGCTGCAGCTACAAACCCCGCCGCAAGGGTACAGCCTAAAACCGACACGCCCTCAGCAGTTGCAGAGCAGTCTAGCTGTTTTTCTTTCCACGGCCCCCTTACGAAAACATACGGGGCAATAAATTGCCTTGGAATGTGAAATATCTCCCTGATAAGACCGTGGCACAGCTAGCAGGGTTTCAGCCGGCAGAGCTAGTGGGAAAAACTCTGCTAATGTTTACCCACAAAGTGATTTACAGCCTTCTGCGCCCCCTGCTTACCCTCCCCTGCCCTCGGAAAGCGATGGATCAGTGGGTGAAGCTGAGGGAGCGGCTGAATCCGTGCCCTCGGA
>NW_010430854.1:12617-13462 GCF_000710305.1 Buceros rhinoceros silvestris
CCGTGCTGTCGGAGAGACAGGCTCTGTCTCTCTGACCTGCGCCATTGGCGGGAGCAGATCGTATAATTAAAAACTGCGTCACTAGAGGCAGACTCCATCTTGAACCATCCTCCCGGAAGTCACGGCGGAAGAGACGTTTTTGGACACTTCCCCCCGCCCTCAGTGTCGTAAATCCTGTGGGACAAAAAAAGCCTCTGCCTCTCTAACCTGCGCCATTGGCGGGAGCAGATCGTATAATTAAAAACTGCGTCACTAGAGGCAGACTCCATCTTGAACCATCCTCCCGGAAGTCACGGTGGAAGAGATGTTTCTGGACACTTCCCCCCGCCCTCAGTGACGAACATCCTGTGGGACAGCGTCCTTCAGGTCAGAGGGCACTGCCGGCACTCAAAACCGAGTCTTCGGGCTTCTGACACCGATGTTTTCCTAGCTGCCACAGCGCTGGCATATGTAAACTGTGATTTATCTACAGTTTCTCCGTTTTCACTGCTGAGCTCAGATTTAGGGCTCTGCATTCCACAGTGGGCAGTTACCTTTGCCCGGCAACTGATATAAATCATCACCTCTGTGTCAGGAACTTACAACATCGTAAACGAATTTCACCTGAATTAAAACAGATGTGCTGTGTTCTCACCGTTGTAAGACAATATCTCAAATCCTGTTCTCTCCGGTACAGTATTCCATCTTTGAATCAACATGGCAGCGCACTGCGGAACTGGCAGCCCCTAAAACAACGTTACACTGCCATTCATCAAGGCAAACATGAACACCCTTTTTGCAGTATGTGGACAAGCGTGCAGAAGCACTGGACAAACAAGTGGACGATGATACTCTAACGGCTCCAC
>NW_010430855.1:0-10271 GCF_000710305.1 Buceros rhinoceros silvestris
GTACAGCCCTCAGGAAAGGGAGGAGCAGGCGAGGAAGGAGGCTTTGTTAACTACGGTGAAATGCAAAATTAGTTCGTGCGAGAGGCTGGCCGTGGGGGTTGGTTCGGGGTTTTGTCGACTTGGCCCAAGGTTGAAAGATTTCCTTACCTGCAAGCAGGTCGGTCCAGCTAGTTAAAAAAAAACCAACAACAACAGTCACTGCTCCTCACAGCCTCATAAGGCTTCCTTCCCACTGGAGCTGCTGCAAAGCGGTATTTGCACTGGGGTTTAGAAGAAAAAGAAGTACAGAGGGATCCTTCTTCCCTGATTACAAAAGCTGGCAGTTCTACATAATAAACCGAAATTTTCTGTTTTCATAACCAACGTCAACAATGGCCCAGTTCTAGGTTAAGTAACTGCTTGGCAAATGCAGGACAGCACAGAGACTGCTCGGGCTGAACCTTTTTTGGAGAAAGGATAGTTTAAGTTCTTATCCTTCCCCAGTTAAAAAAAAAAAACAACCCAACAAAAAAGCTCCAAACACCCGCCCTCCCCCCAATCTACCACAAAAAGCCAAAACCAAAATAACCATACATACTCCACCACACCTTAAAAAAAAAAAAAAGAACAAAAAGAAAAAACAACCCGCACACAAAACCCCGCCAAACCCACCTTTTTCAGAGTAGCTTCCTCCTTCCTGTGAAGTACACCTTGGTGCACTTTCTCTGGGTGATCAATCTAAAATTCAGTCCCTAGAAAGCTATTTGGATGTTGAGAAATGCTACTGCATGGTCCTCCAAACCATTTACTGCAGCATCAGTGATTTTTAGTAAGCACTCTTGATACTCCCTCACTAAAACTAGTGAAAAGCCCTGGGGACAAAACATCACCGTTAAAGTGACCCCCAAAAAATAAAAATGCAAAGAACAAATAGCGCTTACTCATTAAAAAGGGTGGTTTGGTTTTGTTTTAAATAGTTGAACATTCAGTAAAGCTCATAAGCGGCTCTTAAAATAATGACTGGACTATATTAAAAAGGTTTTATTGCAATTATACAGAAGTTACAAGAATTTTAGAAATACATAAAGCTTCAAATGGTTAAGATCAGTTTTCCTCCAAGCAATTAAGGCAACTGGATGCAATGTCTCTAATCGAATATAAACAGCAAATTGATATTTTAGCCATAGATTAAACAAAGTAGAAAAATTAAGAACACAGATTTTAATCAGCAGAACAGAATGCAGCTTTTTTCCATGTTTGGCAGAAATTACAATGTACACCAATAAAATGCATCTAGTAGAAAAATACAGGGGGAAAAAAGTGAAAATTTATCTAAACCAAAGACATTTTAACTCTAAGTGTTGAGGAAAGGTTAAGTTCTGCAGTCTGAAAACAGAAGCTAAGCTATTCAGCACAGATGAAACACATTACTGGTTTTGCCTATTTTCTTTACAGAACAGTAAATCTAGCCTCACTTTCTTTTCATTCTAACGCTAGATAAATTCTCTCATTGCGTCCATATGCAGTTGAAAGATTGGTTTCAGTGGCATATGGCAAATTCTGGGATGCCCAGAGATCAAACTTCACGTTAATTTTGATAAAAAGGAAACTACTTTCATAGCTCTGGGTGAATTTACTAATCAAGTGTAAGCTTTGCTCTGAAGTGTCATTAAATGGATGTTTCTACTTAAAAATAATAGAAGTTGTTGCAACATTAAAGTCACTTTTTCTAATTAAACTTCAAACCAAATAGCCTCTTTTTCGAAGCATAGAATTAATAACAAAATATGACCACGTACTTTACTAATATTCTGCATATCCCAAATAGCTACATATACCAGTTTTAGCACTATAATGCTTTCCTTGGAAATCATTCCTCCTCAGTCTTAAGGCACTTAAGGAAAATCCTTTCCTCAAACTGTTTTGCCCTAACTTGAGTAATCAAAGCATTTGGTGACTCTACTTTTAACAGGTAAAAAACCTCCAAGTAACAAGCAAACTAGAAACCCTACCAGAGCAAAGACAGTCATTAAAACAAGCACTTTAAAAAAAAAGTTCAGATGAACTTATTTTTCTTGAAAGATAACCAAGTGACAGTTAAGGCCCAAGCAGAAAACCTGACATTTAACTAACACAGTAAACTCTCAGAAGCAACAGAATATTCCTTTCTCAAACTCTGAATTGCACCAACACTTAACGATTGTTGACCAGTTACTTCACACAGTTAAGATAGCACCCATTCTCTTCAAGTGTGGGCCGTTTTTACGGGCTTTATTTAAGCTTGCAGGCAGCTTTGGGGGTTTTATTTCCACAGGCACTTTATTCACATTGTCCTTGTCAGAAGAATATTGAAAATATTTGTAAGTTCTGAGCAAGACTAGTGCACTGACAAACAGCAGGTAACAGTGCGGAAAGTCTGCTCAGTCAAATGCCTGTCACATACTCACAGAGGTTTGATTTCTGCAGGGCATTTAAACATGCAGCCATTTATCTCTTCATATTTCTGTAAATATTGCACTTCTCTGGTAAATTAAAAAAGGACAACCTGTTTTCTCTGAAGCATCTGGTAATTAAAATTTAGGAAAGCTGTATTTCAATGTGGCTTCAAACTGTTACAGATTACTTTGTTCTGTATCTGGCTCTTCCCAGTGTCCTACTATTAAAACATGCGCTGGAGACAAGGAGCAAGACACAATACAGACTGTTGTTACTGGACTACCCATCTTCACTCTTAGAAGAAACCCAGCGAGCCCTGCCTGTATCCTAGATGGTGGGTTTGTTTCTGCTTTGGGTTGAGTAACAGTAGACCTGGGATGTTCTTTGCACAAACACACAAGTCTAGTAAAATAGATCTTAGAGAAGCCCATTTACTTCCTGAAGTACTAAGTGCACATGATTCAGGAGAACTTATTGGACTATATGAGAGACAGTGGTTTAGTGACCAAAACCTCCATGTGTGACTCCTTTAGAGCAGAGGAAGCATGCTGCAGTGTTCCGGACTGTACCCTTGCACGTGCTCTCTGCTCGCCCACCAGCGTGTACCTGGCCATGGCACCCGCTCTGCACGTTCATGTGTCCGTATCAACTAAAAGCATCACACTGATTCCAGAGCTGACCACAGGAGGATTTCCAAATGTGCTACAAGCGGATACTGTGTAAGCAGCCTTTAACAAGAACTAAAGGCCTTGTATTCCCCATGGGGAGAAACTGTAGGTACTGCTGCCCAAAGATGCCTCTTGAAAAGATTTGGAAGAGCTTGTTTCCTTCATTATATGCAACCAAATCATAACCAATGGGGAGGGGGGGAGCAACAGTATATTCTACAACAGAAGGTACAAGATTGTTTTAAAGCTTTGTAAGCAACCTCCTTTTAAGACTTCACTGTTCTGCAATCTAAACAATCCTATGTTAAGTCTTTCATGTGTTTTATAATGAGCTGTCTTGAATTATTTCAAGTTTCATGTTCTTCAGACACAGTTACATGGTCATGTTCTTTCACAAGTTTGTTTTTCAGAAGTTTCAGCAAAAGATGGATCTAAACTACATAATCAGTTTTGTCCATTTTACATCCTCTGTCTCTCCGGCTCCAAGGTTTTAACAATGATGATGAAGCCAGAGAATTACATTTTTTTAACTATTGGCCTATGCCTTAATACTACCCACTCAATACAATTCTTACATTTTAGACCAGGTTTCAGAAGATTAGCTTGTATGAAAATCTAATCTTGAACATGTTGTCTAGACCCCTATGCACTCCTAATGTTTTCCTGCATTAAAAGTGCTTATTATAACAGTAATTTTGCAGTATTTATATAAAACAGAAATAGAAAAGGGCCATATTTATTAAAAAAGCATTTGGAACAGACTTAAAATGTAGAATAAGTTTTGCTTTATTGAAATTGTCTCACAGTAGCTTTCCTTAATCTTCATGGATATGAGAACATCAACTCTGAAGAGATCATTAGCACCATAAATAGGCATAGGTTTTTGATTTTTAAAGACAAAGGTGGCCATGTAAGTAGTCCAAGTATCGCATTGGTCACTATGCGGGCTGACTTAAGTCTCAATTTGTACGTGCTGAGTGAACCACATCGGATAATTTCTTTAACGTTTACCCAATTAATGCAGTACAAGTGATTATGACAGGTAGCACCTTTGGAGATAAAAGCTGGAAGATCCTCACATTATTGCTTTTTTAAAGTTCAGCTAGTGCAACAGTTTGTTGGTTTTGGTTGGGGGTTTTTTTGGTTTTGTGTTTCGTTGTTGTGTTTTCCACACACAGTGAAGATAGATTGCGATGTCTTACAAATCACAACTCCATGACCTCATAGTATACAGCAGACCACAACACTCAGTCATCATCCACTTAACCAGAATAGGTCATGTGCTAGAAACTGTCATCCTGAAAGTTTTGCACCATAAAAGCCAACTCTTGCTAATTATGAACTATTTATGTAAAAATGAGACCCAGTTTGCAAATGTTAGCAGAAGCTACAGCACATAAGGTCTCCAAGTAGTTTCATTTGTTATTGTACCATTATGCTGTACAGCATTTCCAGAACTGGACCCTAAAGCTATAAAAATGGCCATATATTAGCTCCTTATCATGCCAGCATTACAGCACTCCCCTATTACCATCTAGGGTTCCTCAGCAGCCGAATGCTTTTCTTGCCTACTTCTTCCCAGATTGGTTATATAGCTCCAGTTAATGTCAGAGTTACAGATTCAGCCTAGGAGAAATCATGCAAGAAAACCCATCAGCTGATGAGGATGACACCACGTTGCAGTTAAACGTGACATCCTGCACTGTGTTTACAGAAGTCTTCAGAGTTCTCAAAAAACACATGGAAAGCATGAGAACTGCAGCCACCAAACTATAATTTCCTCTTTTACTTTTGGGTTCCTTAGTGTGACCCTGAACTCACAAAACTGGCCGAATTTATCTTTTCGCATCTCGCACATGCTCTCCTGAATCGGGAAAGTAAACACAAATGAATGTACTAAGCATTTACAGAGCAAGAATGATTCCTGAGGTAAGAAGTATGCCCTAGGATGTCAGGATTTGTTCTCGAAAATAATTTCAAGTTTCAAATTGTAGAGAGATATGTCTGAAAAGAGTAATCCTTTGGTTTTAGTGTTAATTTTGGAGCCTTCTGAAACGTAAATCCTATTGTTCTGCATTGAGCCATTTAGAAAAGGCAGTTGACAGAAGCGGATAAAGTGAGACAGGAGCCCAAAGCAGCCTGGTCTAAAGCACAAGCAGCATTCTGAGTGACAGCAAACTTTGAAAAAAATTGGAATGCAAAACCAGTTTTTGCAGAAGTAACAAAGTGACTCAAAATGGAAGAGGGGTTGGGAGTTCAGCAGTATTGTTTAAGGTCCACATACAAGCATGTCACTGGTAGAGGTAAAAGCAAGCAGGGAGTTAAATTTCCTCTTGGTATTCTCAGCACTCCTGCCATCTCTAATTAAAAAACAGAACCAGTAAAAGCAAACAGACACACTCATTTTAAACACAACTAACATGTTGGAAGTAACACCAGATTATATACTCCACTGAATTAGAACACAGCAGTCTGATGCCTGGTTTTAGAGTGGTCTGCCTTTTCAGCCCCTTTCATAGTTTTCTGGTTTGTAAGTGATCTTCACTACACTTTTTACCTGTTGCCATCTGTGGTACCATGCCCTCAGTCTGAAAGGAGCTCAACAGGACAAGCATAAATGGCTCACACCCTTCACTAGGAAAGTACAACCTAGTTTATCTTCCCAGAGAAGCCTCTGTGTACCTCATCCACTACTGCATAGAGACCCCTCTCTGCACACACGTGCGTGCATAGTGCCTGGCTCTGCCAGAAGAAACCCACGCACAGAGACTTTGAAAACACCTTAGACACTGTATACAATAGTTCTACATTTTTTCCATTGACATTTACCAGAACTAAAACCAGTTATGACTAACCATACAGCAAGTAAAGGACAAAACCACCCGCTCCTTATCTGAGGGAAGGACTGGCCAACCAATACAGAATCATTTGAAAGAGTAAACACCGAATAGCATAATACAGCATCTTTTTCCCCCCTCCACTATGGTATGGATAAGACTGCTTGTAGCATGCAGCCCATATACTTTAAACTCAAGAACTCCAGCAAGAGCTGCTCTACCCTCTTCTCCTACCTGGGTTGCATCTTTAAATAAAAGGTTACCCCACAGCAACAGAAAACAAACTTCTCATAGCATTTGCTAAACTCCAAGTCCTTAGGAATTAAAATATTTTCACTGAAAACAAGTCAAATCTTCCTGAGTTTTTAAGCATTAATTCATCAGGAAAGAAGGAAACCTCAACACCAGTATTTCAGATACACACTGAAGACTGTACAATATCATTACTTCACCTTAAAACATCATCCAGGCATTCTAAGTGTTTTGTTAGGAAAGATTATCTACAGAAGTAAAAGATGAATTCAGAACTAGACCTTTTTTCCCCTACAACATTTATGATACCCGTACTTAGACTGAAGTTCTTATGTGCTCCTTTCTAGGTCAGTAAGATTTAATCAAATGGTTAAATCCAGGGAAACTGGAGCCAAGTAGAAAAAGGTTTGGCATGTTTTAAGCATCGCAGCTCTTTGTTCTTGTTTTAGAAACTATTAGTGACAGCTTGGAGGAACAGCTTATGAGAATTTGCCCATCATATTTCAGTATTTTAAAAATCTCCAAGCATCTCTCACTGAGCTGGGTTTTCTATTGTAAGTTACGGATCAGAACTGGCACAATCGACAGCGCAGACAGACATGCATCTGTACTGTAGAATGAAATGTTTAATACTGCCTGTTCCCTTACAGGGTTTTTTTCAGCACTACTACACACAAACCATTTAATTCTACGTTACTTAGAAGTTAGGTGTAGTTTTAGCTCAGTTTCATGTAAAATAGCAATATATGATGACCATCTAACTTCAATGTTTTCACCTTCCTTCCTTTTTCTTATAAATACTAGTAAAAAAAGCCTTGGTCTTAAGTTCTCGGTTTCTCAGTACAAAGGTGGTTGGTTTTTTTTGGATGCTGGGATGCATGATAAAGTAGCATATGTAGGCTAACTTTTAAGCAAAGTGACTTCAGTGGCGTGCAAGGACAGACACGATTCAAATGTGTGGTGCTAACAGAAATATTTAAGACCTCTTTTTTTTCAGTAAGAATTTAAGACATTGATCTTACAAAGCCTGGTATAGAACACTTACATTCAGAAGTGTTCACTCTTATAGTATCACTCTAATTTTGTGTGCCTATAGACAACTTCTACACAAGTCCAAAGCACATATATTGTAAAAATAGCACGGTAACAGAGGAGCTTTACAGCTGTTAAGTCTGCCAATAAGGAAAAATTGTACCAGTACATCTAATAGATTGGACATGTTTTCAAAAGTTACCCCATGAATCTTTGATAGTTTAAGTTAAAAAAACCCCACATGAATGTTCATTTAAAGTAAATGGAAAGACCTCACCTTGCACTGAAGTTAATTGATCTAGTCTCTAGAACTGCAAATCATACTTACCCAAGTTCTTTTTCTTGGTATCAAGCAACTTAGGATACATTGTCTAGCCAGATACTAATGATGGGAGAAAGCCAGAGTTTGAACAGATTCTGATTTAAGATACAGATAATGAATCTGCTTTAATCTAATTAAGAGAATTCTCGCTCTTAAAATACTTAAATATCTTAAAATACTTCCCCGTTCTGTCTTTACTAAGCTTTATTTCTCCATTACATGAAGGCAATATATCTTACTACATAAATGCTGTCTTGATATTTTTTCCTTCCTTCTCTCCAGAACCAGCCCCCCACCCCCTTTTTTTTTTTCTAAGAAGGTAATCAAATCCAGTACATAGCAAAAAGAGCTGTGCTAAACATTGCTACTACCCCACCTGTAGTCTTTTTTCCAAGCAAACAGCAATGAATGACTAACAGTTAGTACCATTTACGTCCACATGGGAGTGCTAAGCGTGTACCATAGAAAGTTGATTTACAGTGGTTTCAAGTATATGTTAATAATTTCTAGCATTGAAATTAAGCATCTGTAGCAGCACATTTCTTTAAATGCTCAAGTTAACCTTTCAAATCCAGGTTTACATTTAGGTCAGGCATTTAAGAAAGCTTGTTTCATAAATGCAAAGCACCCAACAGCATCTAAGTCATACTGATGTAGGCCAGGAGTACAACTGTAGCGCCATTTTAAGTGTCTGGAAGGTTCAACATGTAAATGGTTTCAGTATAGAGAAGCATTTTATTTACAGTCACAGTAGAGGTGCAGCTCATGTGACATCTGTAAGAGATTATTGTAACTCTAGGAAAAAAATAACTGAAGTACTGCAAAACATTAGGCATACACAGCCCAAATAAACCTACAGTCAAGTGATCAGTATGTTAAGTGAAGTGTAAATTTCTCCTTTTTACCTATTGCAGTCCCTTTTCCTCTTGGGATGAAGCCATGTCTTCAGCTTCATAGTGATCATTTTATGTAAATACTAAGTTCTTAAAATTAAAAATTTTAAAGTACTAGCTCTGGCTTGTATTGGATAAAGTACTATTGCAGTACACACTACCACATACCATGACTTAGCCCATTTCATCACCTTACACATAGGCTGAATGAGTCTTCAAATACATCTATACCATCCAACTTTGCAAAAGCAATTTAAAGTTATTGAGAAAGAAGTGGGGTTTTCTGCTAGTTAAACATACACTCCCTTTTGAGGGCTTTGATTGAATAGAGAAAGTTTAAGCACTTAGAGGACCAAGCCAAAAGAGGAATCAAGTATCTTCAGCTAGCCCTGCCATGTCAACTTTTCTTTCATATTACTATAGAAGTTTCCATCAAATTCAGCAGTGAATGAATGAAAGCTTACACTGCTCAGAAGCATAATCTTTACTTGGTTCTACTTAACCACTTTCATATTTTTTCCTTCCAGAAATAGGAATAACTGTAAAAAAAACCCCTAACACCTCATCCTGCATGAGGAAATTCGACTTTGCAGATATGTTACAGAAATCCCACTGAGACATGGTGGTAGTTATACAGACAGTTAGCTATCTAGAGTATCAAAGTATTTATTATTCAGCCACCAGATGAAAACCACTGTTCGAGCTCCTTACTGGAACACTTTTCAACATGTTATTTGCAAGACATGGTTACCACTAACTAAATTTGTTCACTATTTCTAGAAGATAGTATTACTACAAGTGGTTTAACATGACCATATTTAAGGTATCACAAAGCTTAGAATTCAGCTTCAAAAAATATACTATATTCTATGAAGCAGTATTGATATAGCAAGTATCTCGGGAAATTTACAGACTGACACTAAGCAGATTCATTTGTAAGATACAGAAAAAGGACCTTCATATGAAAAATGTTTTGATACCAGCTTTTTAGCTGCTCAAGGTCTGTCAGGAGCAAGCAAATGAAAACACATATGGTGTATGCCCATATACACATAGCTTTCAGGGACATGTTGTAAGATTCTAAGAAGCTTATTTTAAATAATGAAACCAAACATCAGCAGAGTTTTTCTTAGCTAAGTTTTACCAAGGACATATTGTAAGGAACATTGTTTATTGTATTACTTTAATGCAGAAAATATTTGCACAAAAATATTTTAAATGCACATCAATACTCTCATGTACAACTCTTTAGCAATTGATCCCCTTAACTGGAAAAAACCCAGAAACATTTGAATAATCTGTATTGCATTGTATAACTTTAACTGGACTTGTTTTTTAAAAGTTGTCATTATTTAAACTGTGTTCACACTTGTCACTCAGTTCAAGACATTCTTAAAATAAGCAGCATTTTTCTTTATATTACTATCACTTCAACACAATGCAATTTTGTCTTTGCTAGCAGGTTTTACTGAAGATTTGAAAATAAAACTGAGTTAATTAACTGCAGAAATTATTACAGAACATAAACAGTTAAGCACAGTATGCTAATTTTCTACTTTGCTTTCCCAATAATACAAAACAAAACAAAAAACCCAACAAGAACCAGGTAGCTGTTAATTTGTGGTTTTGTTACAGGTTTACACTATGGTAATTTCTCACATTCTCAGCCAACTTGCTTAAATAGCCAATTTAGTTGGACTGAAACCCTGGAAAACAAAAAAAGGAATCTGCATGTGAGTTCTACCACAGTGCCGTTTAATATGAAATGGTTTTAGGTAATAACTGAAGAAATGCTACTGTTGTAGGTATTCCACCTTGGCACTTTCTGCCCCCTCCCCCCCCTCCCCCCACC
>NW_010430855.1:10349-10568 GCF_000710305.1 Buceros rhinoceros silvestris
CTTTTTTTTTTAAGGTAAGTCACAGAAAAGCGTGCCGACAGGTAAAAAAGAAATTCAATGCAGAACTATGGCTCCCAAGCAAACTTGCTACATCGTTTCTGCAAGAGATAGCTACTAAAATTAAAAAGTTTAAATATAGCCCCATTTTAGACCTGGCCTTGCATTCCTCAAGCAGGTGAGATCTGTAGGACTTTTGCCTGAACTGAGAGCTGTATTATC
>NW_010430855.1:10675-16133 GCF_000710305.1 Buceros rhinoceros silvestris
TTTGCCTGAACGGATAGCTGTATTATCGCTCTTTCCAGTAAATACTTTTGTTTAATATGTGTTAAACTACACAGCAGTGTGTGCTTTTGTGTGTATATGCATGTACATACACCAGTAGGCACTGTATAGCTATATATATGCAAGGCCAAACTGCAATTAAAGATTTAGACTTTGAAACTGCCTCCATTTTTAAAAATAAAATTTTAGGCTCCTTGAGCTCTGATGTTAGCATCTATTCTTAATTTGCAAAGTCATCAGGTACCACAACAGTTTAAATATAAAATTACTGATAAAAATGTAAAAATTTGTATATATAGTAGAATATATGGGAGATAATAGTGGTAAGTAGTATTTTAGGGTCATAAGGTAGTCATACCTACAGAGTGTAAAAAAGTCAAGACTCGCTTCCAGCTGTAGCAGTCACACAAAGGCCTTACCTTCATTAGCAAGATTAATGCAACAAACCACTTCCCACTTGTGTTAATTTTTTTGTATTCCTCAATACTTCGATATCGTGCCTGTACAATTTACCATGTTTTTGCCCTTACATGCTCCAGAACTCTGAAGATGAGATTTTTGGGTGCTTCTGTGGATGGAGTGATAGTTAGCAATGGAAGTGTTAATGTGGTCTTTGGCACCTCTATCTCATTCGTAAAGCAAAGTCCTGCTCCATTTTTTAGTAAAAAAAATCCCATCAGTGGTGCATTCTATTAGCACTGAAGAGTAGAATAGGTCTGTACAGCTTGATGATAGGAAAATATATGAAATGGCAATGTGTGTGTCTACAATTGTCCTTCCAATCAATTGCACAGAAGCTTGGTCCACTCCTTCAGTTACAGTGTAGTCCTCTTAAGAACTTTGGTTACAGCATTAATGTTCTGGTAAAAAAAAAAAAGAGCAGATGCTTCAGGTAGATTTTTCATTGTCCTCTCCTGTCTTCTGAACCCGTGAATACTTTTTGCATGAAGATTTGAAGCAGCTGGGAGGCCAAGATATGGGCCAGGAAAAGCTGCAAGGAACAGAGCCTTGCACGTTCTTCTCAAAGAAATAAAATATTGGATACCACCATGCTCGAGAGAGAAAGTTTGTCTGCGAAGAGACCTTTAAAGTCTGTATAGGCAAAAGCAGGCAAAGAGAAAAGGAAACAATCAGTTTACAGGATTATAATGAATTACACTGAGTCAAGACAACTACAAAAATACAATATATTTGCATGCACTTCTGCAAGGATGAGGTGCACTTAGCCTCAAAAAAACAAAGTACTGAGCTAGTATACATTTGGACTGTGATGTATAGGCTACAAATGAGCGTCTTTAAACACAAAGAGATGCTTTGCTGCTGTATGAAATGTAGGGAGACAAAGCACTCATGTCTTTTTGAACTTGAGTCCTTCCAAGCCTGTCATGTTTCCACTGATGATTAAAAGTTGAAAACCAGATTAAAATGGTTTGAGAGTTATGCTCCCTACTTGAAAGGGTCTTGAAACAACTGCAGCAAATAACTTCTGAACAATGTACTTTTAGTGACTTTTACAGATGAATTGACATGTTTTAGAATGGTCTAGGTAACTTAGGTCGGTCAGAAATTTTTTTTACTAAACTACTATAAGTTTAGACAAAAGCTATTCAAAACATCAACCACAGCAATAAAACCTTTAAGTTCAAACGAACATTAAGCCAAAATATCAGGAATTTCAAGAATAACTTTATAAAAAATAAGTTTTGAAATAACTTAACAGGCACAGATCAAAAAAAGAACATCTTACTCTGTTAAATATTTACTTAAACCACAGTTAGACTCTTGGCCCAATTTTTTTAAACTTCAATATGAAACCTCTATTTTTATTTCAAAATTAAGAACTAATTTTGACATTTGTGCAGTCTTAACAAATGCAGACCCTACATTGATTCTAAAGGTATTTGCCACTCACCTTTTCATTAGCCATGGAGTGGTACCACCAGAAAAGCCGTGTGGTGATATAGTAAGCAATGATGACATCTACAGTATAGTGTTCATGAGCAACAAGGATACAAATTATGCCAGCAGCACTCATTAGCCAGCAGATTAAGTGATACCACCAGAAATGACGTGGTGAATCTGAAATAGGGAGGTGATGGGAAAAAAACACACAGAAAAAAAGCCTTAACGTTATTACAGCAATCCACAAAAGGGAGGAAAAAATATTATTTAATTAAGGCTACTAAATTTTAAAGCTAACTCATTGAAACATAACTCATACCACACTAGTACAAGAACCCTGTTTTGACACAGAAAACAAGACTAAAGAATTATGCAAGCTTACTGAGGCATTCTTACTTTGTACAATGAACCCAAGATGAGCTTGCAGTTAGACAGCACTGTCACCCACTTGCTAGTCAAACTAAGTAAGTTTTCCAGTTAAAACACTTTGAAGGTATAGGAATAGAGGGTATAGGCAGATGAATAGACAGAATTGAGACAAGACATACACTTTATCTTACTAGGGTGTATTGTATCTCTGCTCTTTTTACAGTCTATGCTCAAGTAAACGTACACTCAAATGTTTAGAGTTGATATAATCTGAGCAGAGATCACAGATTGAACACAGGAAAAACACTCTCAATTCCTAAGCTTTAACTACTTTGCATGAAGTCTCTGATCTGTGAAACAGAATACACTGTATGAGGAAGTACAGTATGTGAATTTGTATCCTTTCATTAAAGATTAACAAACGGGAGTGAAGCTATTCTTCAAAATGCATTTAAACCACTTCAGTGGAAAAGTTCCCTTGCCCTTCTTTCCCCATTCAAAAATGCCTTGGGTGTCACAATGACCACTTATAACTTCTGACAGGCTAACAGGCTCCATTTCACTCACAGTGGGAGGCTTTGGCACCCCTAGCCTTGTGGGGCAATGGTCAGCCCTTCCTTTCACACAGCACTGGCAGAAAAGTTACTGATCTCAACAAGCTTACTCAGTAGTACTTTGAGAGGCCTGTACAAAAGTTACTGTAGGAGGACTTATTTTTGGTGCAAGTGTCTAAACAGTAAATTCTCTTAACTCCCCCCAAAACATTGCAGACAAATCTGTAGCTACTGACTAAAAAAAAAGAGAAAAGATAAAGAGCCGAGTAACCTCAAGTGGTTCATGAAAACAGCCTCAAGCAAGATACACATACCAAGGCTAAAAATGTAAAACAATATTCTGGGCAAAAAAGCTGGAGTGCAGGGAAATGGGTGAAGAAACAAAGGATGAGAAGAAGAACAAAGCAAAAAAAACCCATTAAGCCAGAAATAATAAAAACCTTAGAATGCATCTTGTACTGCAGAGATGTCATCAAAAGAGCAGAAAAAACTACTGTAATCAATCTTTAATTCAGAGCAATTATAGGTCTTAAGCCCTTGCTCAGATAAGATTTTGCTAATTACATGGAAGGCAGAAAAAGGAACACTATGCATTTCCCATTTATGGAGCAAAGCTCCACTGAAATACATGCCTAACAGTTAGGCATCAAAAGACTTATTACACAAACTTTTACAATACAATTCCTCAAACCCTTTATGATAAAAGTACATGAGTTATACTAGCCCCAAAATTATTGGGTTATCTGAATCTTTCCTGGTACTAAGATATTAAAGAGTATGTGACCAGCATTAAGCTGCAGTAACATACACAAAACAAGGCAAACGACAAACCTATTACATAGCTAATTTTGATGAGTCAGACATGCCGTTTCTCCAGTGATGTCCGCTTTACAAGAAAGACCTAGGCCTAAGAATCAGTAGACTATAGGCAGCATCTTAAATCACTGTTTGAAGAAGAATGTCATGCAGATTTAAAGTTAGTCATATTAAACAGGTGTTTTGTTTAAGGCAGAATATAGCTCTGGAACACTTCCTTCCCTCAATATTTTAACAAAAGGAAGGCATTCAACTATTCCTGGCTAGTCTTACTTGTTTCAGTCAGAATCACACACTCACATGAGCCAAGCTAGCATTTGCATAGTTTGGGACACAACAGAAGGAGAGGAGAACTGGAAAGGCAACTCCCCACTACACATTCCAGAGTGGCCAAGTTCCCAGGGTAGAAGCACTGCTTACCATGTATCAGATTTACAAATCCATGCTCAGTTCTCCAAAGCTTCAGTCCATGCTGTGTGTGTAGCATAGATAGATTTTCCCCCCAAGACCAATAGCAATGTAAAGCAAAGGGGGAAACCATAACCCCAACTATATCTTCTGTGTGCTTGCCAAATTCTTATGAACTCTTGAGAGGCACGTGTAGCAGACTCTAGCAGAAGATATCCAAGGAGCACGAATCAACTTATTGTTTGCAGTTACTAATGTACTGCACACTTCAAAAAAAACCAAAAACAACCTTTTGCTTCTGATGTAATAGAACATGCCATGGTGCTGTGCTCAAACCACAAAAACTCCTTAAACCCTGAAGTATATCAGCCAACCTGCAGAGCTAATTTGCATAATTAACTACAGTATGTTTTATGCAAAATTTGAATAACCTGTCAGTGAATAACAAAAAGCTAGCTTGCTCCAATCAACCAGTAAACACTTGATAAAGATAGAAGTGACATGTCTGGTCACATTAAGCTCTTACAGCCCCCACCATTTTTTCTACACCCCATTCCATTTTCGCTCAAAGTCACAATGTGTATTTCAAACTCATACACGTACAGTCTGCATACATCCAACCACCAACTTTTGGAGGGCATTAGTTTCACGTGCACTTTTGTCATGCGTTTTCCCAGCACAGTGGATTTGCACAAGAAAAGTGCATTGAAATACCATCACTTACATTCTTTGATGAACAGATAGATCAGAGTTAATACCACGGTGTGACCACTAAACAGAAAGTCTCCGCACAGGATGTGTGAACCAGTTATGGATAAACCTCCACCAGAAATGAGTCGCAGGATCCTCTGAACCTTTGCTTGAGAATCTCCATTCAACTAGAATACCAGAAGAGAGTTACAAAATAAAGTTTAAAGACACACCGTAAATGACTGGAATAAACTTCTTGCCCAAACCTATGTGGAATCAGGGAGAAAAGGACACAAGGTATCTTCACACATTCTTAAACAAATAAGCACGCGTATCAAAGTTGACAGGTGCTGAAGACCAGCTTCATAACAATAGCATTCTGTCCATGCTTTCCCATACTATTTGAAAAGATGCTTTGAATGAGAATTGGATGCAGACTCTACTGAGAAGGTGAACATTAAAAACTGGAAAGGTCAGTTATCTCATGACAGCCATTGACAGAATGGCTAAGACCCATTCAAAACTTATTCCAACGCAGTATAACCTCGCATAGTGCTTCTGTTATTCTGTTCAGAGGTGAGCAACGTTTCTACAGGACAAAAACCTCAAACTCTTAGATGTGACTGCAAACTCAGTCACGACTGGCTCAGATTTTGAGGATTTTTCTTAAAACATGCATTTGGATCAGCTTTTGATTTCTC
>NW_010430855.1:16254-19915 GCF_000710305.1 Buceros rhinoceros silvestris
AGGAATGCCAGGCAAACACTCCGTTTCACATACCCGTTTCAAGGTAAACTCTGGAAAAAATCAGGACAAGATAAAGGTATGTTCTCCATGATCAGAAACATATTTACATGAGACAAAAATAAGGTTTTTCAGAGTTCAAGTAATTCATAATTCATCCTGTTTTAATGCTAGCAAAATCCACTTTCAGAGACATTTAAGTTCTTTTTTGCTTACCTCTTCCCTCTCCTCAATAAACAGTCTACTACAAAGTCATACTCCACATTAGTAGAACAAAACTGTTGAGTCTGTACAATAGTGCAAATAAAGCTTTTTCAAAAAGATACTGATTTGTAAGAAAAGCAGTTCATCCATTATATTCCTAAATTGTCCCAATATGAAAGAGTAAGGCAGACATGATGCTGTACCTCAAGACGAATGAGATCCTACCCAGCAAATGACAAACTTATCTCCTAAGCAAATTGGCAATATTTCCAGGTTTCCACATCATCTCAGTGCACAACCAAACTGTTTTACTCTCGCCAATGAATTGTTCCTTCAGTATAACCAGCATTATGCAGTTTGTTCCAAGATAATTACGTCTACAACTTTATTAGTAACGCAAGATGGCTGTATCAGAATTCCATTGTGTCACTTAACTACACTGAGATGAATTTTTTTTAAATGTTTTTGTAGAAATATTAGCATGTACTTGTTTCTATATGTATCAGCTCTTAAATAGCTGAACTTGTTTTAGTCACATTTATATATGTTTTGCAGGTTGGAAGCAGAGAAAGGCAGATGACTTCAGGTATTGTGATAGATCTTGAAAAAACAGTGAGAGAAACAGAACAAACCATATAACAACATTGTTTTTTAAAGGATACTGCAACACAGGCAATGAATTACAGTATTGACCTTAGGTATCCCACCATGTAAGAAAAAATATTGATGCAGTATTAGGGTGATTAGTTTGAGCCTCAGAACCAAGTTTACTGGTTTAGTAGCAGCACTATTTCAACATAGGTACTCTCCATCAAAGCACCTTAACAGCAGCAAAAGGCTTTCTGTATCACACAACTTCTGGTTTATCACTATGTTTCTGAAGAGATCAATTAAAAGTAATTTGTGTTATTTAATAACCCTGTAATGTTACCTTCTGTTTGCTCTAATGAGACATAAGGACTCAGGCAGAGATTAAGGCAAGAATTAGGGAGCAAAGGTTCTTACCTTCGGCGCACACTGGAAATGCATTCCAGGCACAGGTAAGGTGGTAACATACATAGTAATACATCGGTACAGATACAAAGTTCCTATTATAAAAAAGAACCTGCGTCCCACTATTGATCTGAAAGTAGAGGAAAGGAGGGAAAAAATTGAGTACAAAGTTTGCACACAGGGTATACGTACAAAACAGTTATGGAGTTCTAGCTTTATTAGATGGCTAAATTCCTAGAATTAAAAAACCAGCTCCACTCACTGCTATTCACCACTCGCTTCTTTAAATCAAATACTAAAAGGTCTTTCTTCAGGTTTTAGTCTTGCTAGCTCAGAATAGTACATAACCACCACAAAGCTCCCACCAGAGCTACCTAACCAATTTAACATGGCCTCAGTCTAACTTAGGTGTGCAGTCAGGCATAGTTTTCCTTGACTCTGCGACTTTCTCTTTTTAGTCCCATATAACCATGTACTTGATTAAAGTATGTCTAGTTTAAGCAAATGAAGACAAAGGAAAAAGCTTCTAGTCTAGCTGTAGGGGACAGTGGCTTCCTTTTCAAATTTGGGTGAGGTTTTTAACATCATCATTATTTCCCCTGTTTAAACATTGCTGTGTCAGTAAACACACTTTGAAAAGCCCAATCCCAGAGTAAATTTGACTAGTACAATGGAGGTGTCAGAAATTCAGATCTTAAAAACATTATTCAGTAGTCAGGAGAAACCCTGTTTTTCCATATCCAACATGGACAATGGAACATTTTCTAATGAAGTCATCTCTTTGTCATTTTCCTGCCAGTCCCCTCCCACAATATTGCTCCAGATCCTACCATAAGATTTCTCTACCCAAAGTGAAAGAGGGTAGCTAATATTCTGACAATATACATCAGAGGGGGGGAAAAAAAAAAAAAGTATCTACTTACTTGTATCTAAGAAACAACCACTGGAAAATCCATAATCCAACCAGTATCATTCCATTTATTTCTGATACAGAAAAAGCCCATTTCACCCGATCGATGTAATCAAAAAATTTGTCAGGCAAGGGAGGGCTTAGCTCCTTTGGAGGCACTCTCTCATGGACCACAGTGATCATGACAGTTGTTAGAATCAAGTTGAAGAGAGCATAGACAAAGGCAATGCCTGTTTTCCACCATTCTAGAGGAAATTTGTTCCTAGACTCAGCAGGCATAGCAATCTGGATGTAATCAGGATACTTCTTTGTTGTTTTTCGCAAGCCATTAGACAACACCTTTGGTTTGCTAGCGCCATTTTTGTTCTCTTCACTGACAGAGAGAGAAGGTCGTGAGTAGCCATTAGAAGCATCAGTGTTTTGACCCTCCATATGCTCTTCAAGCTTTGCTGTCTCAATGGTATTCATTCCCAAGCTGTATGGCCAAATTGGGATTGGCTTGATTTCTGGGCTCTCTAAAGTCTCTTATTTCTCGAAGTCCAACGTTCTTGTTCCTAGATGATTTTTGATTTCTGTAAAACTCTAAAAAGTGTCCGTTGTGCTTTCACTGTAAAGCAAATTGTGAAGATCTGAAGACAAATTTTTTTCCTTTAGAGCTGTATCATCTGCAAAAAAACCCCAAAATAACAAAAGAGATACTGAAGACCTTCAGAACTAGTGACACTGAACAAATATTTTGAAAATGCTTATTTTAAGTTCCATCCATGTCTAATTATATGTACAGTCAAAAGGCAAACTAGAGACATATTTTCTGTGGAATAATTCAAGCCAGTTCCTACTGAGAAACCTCATAAATCTCTGATCAGTTTAGGAACTAGTATCAATTTAGACTTTTTTTTAAGGACTAGATCCACAGACTTTAGTGATCATGACAGCACAGTTGTGAGAATTAAGGCTAACCCATATTTGCAGCAATATTTAATGTTATTGCTCAGGGGCATTCCATATACAGTACCTCCTTTTTGACCATAGGGTTGCTATAGATATTAACGTGCTTTGTCCATATAGAACAGGCAATCTTATGAGTACAGGTGACAGGACACAAAACAGAAGGGCACTATAGGATTTGATTTTGTAAGGCATAAAGTAATTCAGATTGGTCTAGAAAATCTACTTGATGGATAGCTCCATTAAACATTATTGGATCTAAATAAGTATTTCAACCAGAAAAAGAAAAAAGTCTACATAGCTATTGTAGTATCCACTAAATGTCTGAAACATTAGAAAACTGGTAAGTATACCTCTTTAGAGGTATAGATTCTTAGTTATAGTAACCTATATGTAGAACAGACTACAAATGACTTTGTATTTGTCCTTTAGGTACTTAAAAATGTCTAAATAGATTTTTTTTAAAGAGGAACAAGATAACAAGATTCATTATTGCACAGGATTTATTTCGGCCTGCATTTGTCAGTTCAGTAAAATCTCATTAGACAAAAAAGTTACATGAGTATGTTTTAAGACAACATTTTGTACAAAGAGAAAAGAATGCGGTTC
>NW_010430855.1:19987-40653 GCF_000710305.1 Buceros rhinoceros silvestris
TTCAGCTCTATAGAACTGATATTCCTTTAGCTAAAGCATAGACTATTTCCTCTCTCTGCCCCTTCAAAGTTCTGTGAAACCATTTACTTACTGTAGTTGTGATGTACTTATTTTTACTACTCTGCTCAGATCCTATGACAAAAGTAGTATTACCATATACAAGGCATTCACTATCTACCAGAAAATTAGAATTCTCTTTTTAAAATTGATCTTCTCTTAGAAGAACAATCACACCACCACCTCGTTTGAACACCAATACAAACTGCCACAGTTTGCCACACTGTAGGTACAACTGTCATCATGAAAAACCTGTCCTGTAACTGATCTCTTGATGGTAAGGACAATACAAAACCAAAACAGCCTGGAAATGTGGGTGTTTGTGTTTTGGTTCCTTTCCTCCTCATCCCCCTAAACAGAGAAGATGTTTAACATGGTCAGCTTGTAAATACCATTGATTTCCTAGCTGCTTCTCTTACTGCTGAGAGAGAGAAAGGGCAAAGGTTAAGATCTCAAACATGAGATTCATACAAATACTGAAATAGTCAATCAGCATTTCTAAACAAACCTCTCAGCAGTGTTTCTGAAATCCACCATCATCGATCTATCTCTTCTAAATCCCTAATCAACAAGCATATGGAAAGTAAAACACACATAAGACCCTAACAGGCTCTCCACCCACCCCACCCCCATCCCCAAAAAAGGTAACACCCAGGAAAACAAGTGGCAATTTCAGACGCTTTTTCAACCTCTTATTAATCATACTATAAATTCTGCTTCTGTTAGAGAGGGTAATGTTTAACTCAGCAGCCAGGTAACAACTTCTGATGCTTCCTACAACTAAGAATATTCTTCTAGAGCAGCTGCAAAAGCAACAGTGTTACTTAAAAGTGTAGTAGAACAGTACTACAACTTTCACAAGTTCTTTTCTTAATACACACATTCTTCTATTCTCTCAGTCTAAAGATAAGCATATGGCATTGCTTAAGTGAACATACAGAAAAAAATCTGAATCTGATTGTCAAAGTTTTGGAACACAAATCTACTTAGCACTGACTTACTAAGTGAAGACTCTTCTTAACGTACATAGCAAGTCGCTGATGTAGAAATCAGCAAAACTTGTTATGTTTTATATCCTCCACAGTTGAAATATTTTTAATGCATTTTAATTTTAATCTTTAAATTGGTCTGAATAAATAGAGGTCTCTGAGGTACCTGATCTAGTTAAAGATGTCCCTGCTCAGTGCAGAGGAGCTGGACTCGATGAACTTTAAAGGTCCCTTCCAATCCAAAGCATTCTATAATTTACTGAAAAACAGAAAGAATCACAGTAGAATAGTAACCTTAGATATTTCCTTCTCTTCCCCACAAATACCTAAAGCCACTAAGAACATAAGTAAAAGGAAGATTTTAGTTTCAGATATTTAACGCCATCCAAGTAAGCCCTAAAGGTCAAAGAGCATCTGAACTACAGATGAAAATTAACCTAACAACCTAAAGTTGAAGCACTCAAGTTTTTATATTAACTTATTAAGCAAAGCAATTATACCTACAGCTTGCAGGAAAAAGTTGTGTTCCTTCCTGGTACTTTTAAATGGATTGTAAGGCATATTGATCCACCATTTCTGATGGCTCATCAAGATTATTTCAAGCAGAGTGCATACAGTGGTCAAACCTTTGTTTACATTGATAGTTCGAGGTGCTATATATTACCTAATCAGTGATTTGTAAGAACATAAAGGCTTTCTTTTATAGTATCTTTTCAACCTCCTTCTCCTGTATTCTAAAAGAAAACAGAAACTCTATTGATGAAAAAGCCAAAGACATTCTATTCTGCTTGAAGATTTCAGTCCCTTGCTGCCAGTCTGACTGGCCAGAGAAGTGACAGATACAGGGCACTAACAGCCTAATCATCCTGTGCTACCGACTGCAAAAGGAACTCCCCAGAAGTACATCGGTTTTTCTGCTGACTTCCTGTCCCCAGTTCACATAGCCACCCAAGTCCCTGTGAGGGGTGTGTTCCTTTCAGCTTTCATGTTATGTTAATTTAGGTAAAACATCCTGTTGCTTTTTTTGCTGAACCTGAAGATGCCCATAAACTGCCTAGTAAGGAAGCCTTAAGACTTCCCCAGTAGCCAGGCAGCAGTGCTCAGACCCGGCCATCTTGCCAACATCTAAGATCTGAAACTCAAATACAATGCTCTAAACTATGGAACATCCACTGAGGGAGTCTCAACAACTCACAAAAAACTGGCCAAGTAAACCAGAAGGATAAATAAAATTCCTGCAAGGGATACACACAAGTTTTAGGAAGCAGTTTTCTTTCGAAACCACTTCACCTTCTAAAAATAGATGTGTATCCTCATCAAGAGGCAGAGCTTCTTAATCAGCAATATTACAGCAGAAGCTGTAATTGCCACAAGGAACAACATATTTCAAGGTAAATCTTAAGAGTGAAAAAGGTGCAAAAAGAGCAGGGGTCCTAACTGACCTTCTACTTGCTCCCATACAAATCACTCCTTTGGTTTTCTGCATCCCTATCTGATTGTCATTCAAAAGAATGTTGAGTGGGGGTACAGCTTTAAGACAAGCGTAAGAAAGCACGTCTACATTTGGCACTTTATGCTAGAACTTAAGAATAACAAGCAGTTTTCTTCAGCTTGCAAGTCACCCGATTTTCACATAAAGGTCATTTTCACATAAAGTTAGCTCACAATTGGTTTTCGTATCCAGTATTTGGAACTCCTCCATCATTTCTCAAAATATTTTAGCTTCTATAATTTATCAAGGACTGAACAGTCACAATTTGCATGGGCCTTCCATACAAGAAGGTCCTGACCTGCTCTTCCATATGTGAATAATACTATTGGAAAAAGAGCGTCCAAAACAGTAAGACTGGTCTCTGGCATTAAGGGACACTACACGCAGATACAAGATGGAAAAAAGTTTCTAGGCAGCAGTATTTTTAAACCTCATTCATTTTTGTTAAGGTTGGCTCAAACATTTAATATAGCTGTAATATGTTCTCGTATTTGGTAGTTGCAGAAAAAGGGTCTGTAAATAAATTGCTGCAGAAAAACCCAAATTACACAATTGGAGACAACATGAGAGAAAGTTATCGTATCATATTGTTATCTATATAGCAGTTAGCTGGAAACAACTGTTATCTAGTTTGTTTTTTCTTCAGTCAAATTTTTAGGACTACTTATAGGACCAGAACTAGGAAAGAAGGTGGGTAGCCTCTGCTGCCTTGAGAGCAAGGAATATAAACTGTATTTTGGGTCTTTATTCTTTTATTTAAAGAATTCCACATATTTGTTTTTATAGTTTCCCTTTTTCCATGCTATATGTACACCTCACAGCAAGTAGACCATTAAAAAAAAAAACAAAACCACAACACCACCACCACCCCCCCAACCAAAAGCCCAAACCAAACACACAATTGCTAAACTATATCTGAGCAGAGTACATAAGTATGCAGGCAGAAACAGGATTGAGTTTAATAGGTTGATCATTTCTATTTCCCTATAAAAAAATATTTTTAGAGCTGTGTTCGTCTTTCAGCTGGACAATGTTTATGCTTACAATATATAAATCCATGCACAAAGTGAACTGCAGTTTATCTAAAAGTTACAAGTTGATCTATACTCTCTATTAGGCTGCCAACACATTTCTTGCTCATGTGCTGTTAAAGAAGTGCAAGTAAGATAAAGCTGTATTACAGACGTAATGTTCATTCAAAAACTCTCAGAACTGAGATTATCATCATAGTCACATGCAATAAATTTCAACTTTTATGAAAAGCATTAACTACTTACCCTGTATAAAATTATTTTTAGTAGAAACAGAGCAGATACTCTGTCTCTTGAGAGAAGGAAATCTCATCTAGGATTGCTAATGTACGAACAGAAGCTGTCCTTTAAGGACTAAAACCCTACACTTATCCAGACAGAGCAAAAAACTTCAAGGCTAACTGCTTGTCTATTTGTGCAATCCGAGTTTTGCCAGTTTGACAGTTCTGTCAAATTCTGTTTCTTCCCAGCTCTTTAACAGTAAGGAGGATATTAGTTTCCATTTTCCCGGCATTTAGTATTCAGTGTGCTCAACAGCAGTGCCAGGTTTCTCAACCAGTATGTTCCCAAAAAACACAAAAAATATCCATACCCACATGTGTACATATATAGGTTATTAAATACATGTAAATTTTTTCCTTAAGAGCATTCACTAGGAGCCCAGTGACTACTAAGCACAAAGAAAAGTATTTTTGAGCTCTTATGCTGTACACTGATAAGTGGGTTTGCCTTAATCACATGAAGGCATCTTCAAGCTCTTCAAGCATCTGGTCCCCAGACTCCAAAGGATCATATTTGCTAACCTCAAGTTTGATGCCCTTTAAAGGTGCTTTATGTCCTGACGCTATGACAGAGATTTTCCTCCCAGTTATCTACCCTTATCTTCTAAGAATCAAGGTCGCAATATCTGGTTTAGTGCTAGAGTACAGCAACAAGACACATGTATATGGCATAAACAAAGACAGTTTTATTTATAGCTTAACAGTCTTTCCTAAAACAATGGTTTTGAGAATGGTCAGAGTCATATCTGTACAATCAGAAGCACCAACAGAATAATTCAGTTTAGAAGAAACCTCAGTAGGTCTCTGTAGGCCTTTGGCCAGGATCTGCTATGAAATCAGATTAGGTTGCCCATTGCTTAATCCAGCTGTTCCTTTAACACCTTCAAAGATACACAGCCTCTCCAGGGAGGCTCTTCTAATGCACAGTTGTTTGGTTTTCCTGGATCAAGGACCTAAAACCAGACACAGTTTGCTCTAGCGAGAAGTACTGAGCAGAGAGGAATAATCACTTCCCTATAAATACTGGCTATGCTCCTACTAAATACAGCTCAGGATAGTGCTGACTGCCTTCATTATCAATGCACACTTCTAAATCCCTTTTTCACAAAGCTGAAATAAATACCGACCTTTTTCTAACAGGCTAAAGACTCCCTCACAACTTCTTAACTCGAGAAAAATAAGATTAAGTCTTCCTGCTTAATCCATCCTCTCCAAAACGAGCCTGTTTCAGTATTTCAGATCTGGACAGAAAAGTCTGCTGACCTGAATTGCTACTTAAACTCTGAATGAACTACTTTTGAATAAAGGCAATAAAAGGTGCTCTATCACTGCATATTTTGTAACATTGCAAAGAAATTACATTGGGTTTACATCCTTTTTTCCATTCATTAAAAATTACTATTATAAACACTCTACAAAGAGTGGAAGTCACTGTACTACCTTAGTCTTACGAGGCAAAATAATTCTGAATGGGTGCAAAAAGAAACCTCTGGATCACCAGGCTTTTACGTAGCTTGTTGTCTGAGCATCTGAGGCTTCTCACTTCTGTCTTCACTTTGCTATAGCTTTGCAGACACTGTTGAAGAGCCACTATCCAAAGCAAGACTCTTCTCAAAGGGACAGTCAGGTTTAAGGATTTTTTAAGAGCCTAGCAGCAAATGAGTGCTTTCTAGCTCACACAGATGTTGTAGATTACTGTTTGGGGGGTGGGGGGCCTGGCACAGAAGGCAGGAATGTTTTGAACTGTTTTGTGAAATCCTCCACCTAGCTACCAAGGATAAAGGTTGCCCTTCATAATGGAAAGTCAGACCCAGAGATGAGTCACCACTTTCAGTAAAGGGTAGTGAGGAATCACAGTGACTAATGTGTGCATTAAAGTGACTCTGCTACAGCTTATCAACCACCAGGCAGCTAGAAGAGGAAGTCATACACTTAGAGCAAATTTATCAGTGATACACTCTAAAAATATTTGGATAATTATCAAGATTATAATGCCTATCAATTTTTTCCCCCATGCTAGTCCCAAAAAGCAGCAGTGCCAACTCCAAAATAAGAGGTCACATTTATGAGAACATTCTCAAATATTTCCTGTAGCAATAATAACCCTCTTCCTACAAGTTTAAAGTGAGAAGACAATATCTGCTTAAATCTGCTAATGTATTTACAACATTAGCAGGTAATAAGCAACTCATGCATAAGTTGTACAATGCAGACGAAACCTATTCTAGCACTGAAATATACAGAGAGGTTCCTACCTCATACACACATTTAACAAGTCTAATACAGACGCTACTCCTCGCAAGGCCTATGACATTAAGAGACAACCATTAAGTATAAAATACTCATCTAGTGATAGTGGAAAGACACCAGATGAATTCTTCAGAGAGGGTCTATTAAAAAATGGTTACTATCACACTATAAGCTAGCTTCACACATCCCTCAGTTTGACTGGGAAATCAGCAATTATGGATCTCTACTCAGGAGCAACACTTGCTGTGTTCAGAGGCTCAAGCAAGAAAAACATCCCCTTTTGAAAAAGCTCATATCTCCTTTCCCCTCCCCATCTTATCTTAGGGTATTCTGGTCAATGTTTTACCCTCTGTGCCAACACTAAAAATCTACCACACTATATACACTGTCAAATAAATCAAGGAAGAGTCACTGAATACCTTCTCTCTACTCCTAAAAATTCCTAGATAGTTTTCAGCTTGCTCAACTCTGATGTAGCTGCCTGTCAAGCCTCATGCACATTAGTTAAGAGGGATGACACAGACCCAACACATCCTCTGTGATAAACTCACACATGGGCTGAAACTGATCATGAAATATGCTCCGCTATTATGGTCTTCCCCTCCACCTTCTTGCCACAAGTACCAGTTCCTAACCTTACCTACCACCAAACAGCAACAGCATAAGGCTCTCTTATCACAACCATCACCCCCAGGAAAATACATGGGAATACTCAGACTCTTTTTCAAGCCATTTATTCATGGGTCAGACATCCAAATCTACATCCAGCTCACACACTGAATTTTTGTTTCCCCTCTCACTTCTTTCAGCTTTTCCTGCCACATTTTCAGAAGTAAACCCAGGAAAGTTTAATTGTAACACCAAGAAGTTAAGACAGCAATTTCAGTGACTACCACATGATGAACGCACACTTGTTTATGTAGGGAATTACAATAGCAGCACAGAATCCTTTCATCATATATTATTCAAGCTTTCTAGTTTGCAAAAGTATATTAAGTTTCCTATACGTAACTGGGTTTTTCACTGAAACTCTACATATCAAGTTTAAGTGCTACAGTTTAAATTGTTAAAAAAGTCAACAACTTATCACAACCTAAGCTTCCAGTGCAGTCCCATGGTCTTCCTTAAACTTGTTCAAGTGTTCCATTAGCTCAAGAATTTCTATTAATAGGAAAAAATACTTTCCACATTATGCTGACAAGAACAAAACATTTCCTTTTAGTATTATTTAATTAGTCAAGGAAAAAGACACTGTTTAGCTGTAAATACTAAAAACTTACATATGGGATTCAACAATTCCTCCTTCATTTTTGTTTCTGCCACTGACTGACGAACAGAGCACACTTCTCCTTAGAACTATCTCTTCTCCTGCCTGGCACAGTCACTACCCACAAAACTGGGTACCGTTGTTATGTAAAGTTTCAAGAGGATAGTAACAATGAGACACCAGGAGAAAAATAATTACAAATACCACCTGTATTCTTTCTGTAAAATCTTTCCCAGACATTTTGCTATGTCCATTTGTGCTGCACCCTACAGGTCAGAAGACGACACCAAGAATACCATTAAATGTGTTTTACTGCTCCTCACAGAGCTACTATCTATCTCAATACCTAACTGAACACCTTCAAAATAATTCAAACCTCTCATCAACATTCCCTGCTAAACAACAGCCTTTGATAATCATTGTCACTCCTAGAAGCAGACACTGTCTGCAAAACTATGCTGTTAACTTCAGAAAGTGCAGTTTCTTACAAGAGACTGAGCTGAAAAAGTCACTGAACAGAATCAGTTCTGTTCTAACTCAAACCAAGACATTAAGAACTATTTTTTTATCCTCTAGCATTTAACAACCTTGAACTGAACATTACTGCAATAACAAGTCTTTTTGAGCCTGATGAGAGACTTGGCATAACATAGAGGCTTTTACCATTCACAACAATATTTATTTTCCTTCCTCTTCTTAGCTAATAGTCTGAGAAGTTTATTGCTTTAAGGACTTAAAGAACCAGCTTAGTCACAAACGATTTAAAGAACAAAGTTGGGAATTTGGGTTGAGCATCCCTATTTACTAAAACTGCAAGATTAAAACTATTCGTGCAAAAGAACAGCCACGTACCACCTTCAGCCTTGCTTCTAGAAAAGGCATCATTAGACAATCTCGTAGCATTAGACAACTACTTTGTAACAGCTACATCTTGTCCATGCCCACACAGCATGACTAAAAAGGTACAAACAAAATCAATGTCCTAATCACTGGAGTTACACTGATCTAATCCTACCAGTTGGCAAAACTGGGTGTCAAAGTACACAGGTTACTGAGTAACTGAGGTTTCAGTGGTTTTATAATGCACTGCACCGCACACCTCAGGTAGTAACTTCCACTCCATAAGCTATGCCTAAGGAAGACTTCTAGTCATCAGTGAGCCTGTTCCCTTTAGATGTATAGGCAAGTAAATGATCACTCAAACTCACAATCATGAATATAAGGTGTAAGTACAAGGTGGCCAGTTAAAATGGCATTGGTATCAGTTGCACACCGTGCCACAGATGAATATTGTTTATTTTCCATTTATTTGTTTAAACACTTGAACAGTAACACTATTATCACTTAAAATTTGAGTCAAGATACTACTCCCACAGGAAAAAACACAGGCTGAAACCCAAGTGTCTAGTTCTGACATTTCTCTTATTGTCCGTGAGAAATTTCAGCAGGTGTGTCAGAAAAGGATATGTGATCAAACAAGATGTTTCAGAAAGGACATTTGGAAAAAGTTACTTCCAAATCTATTCAATAGTTCTTGATCACATTTTCACGTGAGTCCCTAGAGCTCTAAAAACTCTTTCCAAATAGAAAATATTTTATAAAAATTATTCAAAAAGCATTTTAAAGCATTATCTCATGTCCAGCCAGACAACTATAAGTACACTGATTTGTGAGACAAAAGAAAGGACATAAAGAGCTGTCACACAGACTAACTGAAATGTGGAAAGACTGTAGCTACAAGATAACAAACCTTCTATAAAATGTTACCCCAAAACACACTATAGCAGCCAGAACTGCAGCTGGCAAAATCGTTTAAGAGAATAAAGTCAGTCTCTACTCTAGACTCACCAAGACCAGTGATGTTCTGAATGTGTGCTAAGTAACCACGGAGTCCAGTAAATAAGTGGTGAATCAACTAATTCCACAGGGTCAGCTACAAAAGACTAGGAACTAAGTGTTCAACTGGAAACAGTGTAATCAGTTTTAAAAGAAAAGAACAGAACTCAGCAAAATTAGGGCACAGTAGAAACAGTTATTCTGGTCTACCAGCTGGTGCCTCGTCATGAAGAAGGACATCTGATTACATACGGCTATTTCGGCTGTGCTCCTGCATGAATCTTTCCTCAAAAATAGCCATTATGCCAGAAGAGATCTGCATGTATCAGCAAGGACAGTTCATGTACTGACTTTAGAAGGGACTTTCTAACTTCAGGGCAAATTGACACAATCTGAGATAATTGTCTAGAGCAGAACTTGAAAGCTAGACACCACAGCGGTTTGGATTTCAAGAGCTTTCATCAACATAGCACTATAGCAATCCAGGCCACTTGTTAAGATACCCACTTAGCTAAACACAGGCCAGCACAAGGGCTGGCAGAACCTAGCCTCTACCAAAATCAGCTGTTCCAGGAACTGCTGCTGCATGGTCATTTCGCAGCTAGAGCCATCGCACATGCCTCTGCTCTTAACTATTCTCCTCAGGGAGAGTATCATCTTGTCACAAGTAGGACAGTGCATCCAAATTATTAGTGGCGCCATTAAGAACTCACATAAGTTCTGGAGAGACAGCAAAGGGGATGAAACGAAGTCTTGTAAGGACATAATTTAGAAGGTCAAGCATGCCAATTTCACTTGATAGTCACTACTTTAAGCAGCGGGTAACTTCACAATGTCATAGCTGTGTAACTGAAGCACAGAAGATAACACTTCACCTTACAAGGAAAGCATTAAACGTGAATACCATGCCTTTAACAGCAAAAGCTGTGTAAAAAGAAACACCTCCACAGCAGCAATTACAGGGCTGCAAGAGACAAAAGCTCTCTAGACTAATGCAAACCTATTCAGAAGGAAACAAAAGACCTGTGTACATTAGGGTACAACCACAACATCTAAGTTGTACTAAGATGTTTATGACAGCTGGGGCATCCCAAGAAGATGGCCTGAAACATTCAACAGTAATCCCTCCTCATGCCATCTCTTAAAACTGCTTTTTCAAGACAAGATACAAAGATGGAGCTGGTTCAGAACTTGCCATATAAGCTGCCACCCAGGCAGGCATCTTTTATTTAACTGGAAATAGAAGACAAACTGGGATACTAGAAAATTCCACCTCATGTTAAGCTGCTCCACTCCCCTCAGAGCAGCAGTAATAGAGTTAGTTCATGTAAACAGTCTAGGCTGTGCATGTTTAACTCCTGTTACAGGTCAACGTTAATTTTATTTCACTGCATGAAGCATAGTTGTCTCGATTGTATTTCTGTATCAAATATAGTGGATCACAAGCTACCCCTGTGTAAGGTGTTTTTTGTTGGTTTAAAAGATAATGGAAGGAATTTATCTTAAGTCCCAGAGCCTACCTATTTTTTCCCCTTCCTAACACTCAGACTTTCAAGAAGTCAAAAAGTTTCCTTCTGTTGGATTTTTTTTAAATAACCTGAAGCTCTTTTAATAGTATGCACATATGAAAAAAGTTTAAAGAAACTAACTAAAGGAAGTTTTTACACCACAAGGAATGCAAAATACTACTCTGGCATAAGGTACAAATTGAGTTAGAATTTTGTAGTTTAAGTCCTTTAGAAAGCAGGATCTATGCCCTACAGTAGATATATTATCCCTTCCTAAAGCCTCCCAGATGACTTCCCATCATTCAGTATCTCACTCAAGACAGAGAACACACAAGAAGCAGATTTCCTACATAGTAGTATTAATACTCCAACAAAGACAGAATCAAGTCAGTCTAAAAAAAAAAAAAATCACATCCAGCCTCTGAGAAAATCTCTTTTGCTTCTAAGATAATGTGCATTGTCAGCTGCCTTAAGTATTGGATACTCACATGTGTGGGTTATAAGCAGAGAAGAGCTGCATTTCGAGTAAAGACATCTTCCAAAGCCAAAAATGTTTCTTCCTACATTCCTAGGTTAGCTATACTAAAGCATACACTCTTATCTTCAACTCTGAAATAGGTAATTTTCAACGTAGTACTTAAGTATCCTGGTCTAAAAAGGACTATTCAGAGACACCTCTCTGCCTCCCAAAGTTTCCTCATGTCTGACTAAGATTTATGAAACAAATTTGGACAGAATTGAGACTTACTCAACTCTGCTTCTATGTGGCAAAAGCACAAGCCCTATGTCACAAGCTGTCATCCCTCACTCTGCACAGAATCAGTCAGAGCAGTCACCTGAAGCATCCAGAGTTAGAATTCCCAGTGAAATTTCTTGAACATGTTCAGACACCAGAACACTGAATATTCATACACACATATTGTGACACTTTCCAGCAAGAACTCAAGTTTCACTAACCCTCAACATTTGAGCTCAAGTGGGGACTTCACAGTAGGCAATTAAAAAACCCAAACAAACAAAAAGCCTGGGGAACAAGTTACTATTCAGTTTAACTACATGAACCATTTTCATCACACATACAGGAGGTAGAGTAACACAAGACAAGAGGGTGCTCACACACCTACGTATCTTCTCTGAAGTAGTAACTCCATTCTAAGTTAAGTAAGAAAGAGGCTGTATGTTGTTTGACATGTTCCAACATGAAGACCTATATGAAGCATAGCTTGATTATCTGCAAACATGGCAATCACTGTATAGGAGCTGCCTAGCTAAGAGGAAAAGATAGACAAAAAGGTCCCTCAGACAAGTCTAGATTTAAATTACATCAGGCTGCACCTTAAATACTAGGCCAAAATTGATCAGCCAGTTTTGATGCCTTTATTTCCTCAAGAAGGTCCTGTTGAGCAAAAGGCATAGGTCAATTCAATATCAGTAGATGTACTTACAGGTCACAAGTACATCTGGCCTATACACCTTCAACTCGCCAAACAGACTTGCTTCAGATGAAACAATTCAATCTGTTCCATCAGACTAAGTCCAGCATTTTGGTTATAACGAGTTTGTGTAAGAGACAGTGAGATTTAGCAGAGAAACAAGCAGCAGCTACTTCAAACAATGCCCAAGAAATTCTAAACTAAGGAAGATGTACATGTACTTCCAATTCACGTACCTGGAATTATGAAGTGACACAGCACTGGCACAGGAAAATAAAGCAAGTAGAGGTTGCCTTCGCTCTAACTCAAACTGTCCTAGACCTATAGGACTCGTGAAAAGAGGAGATGAGAGGTGTGGAAACGGCGTTTTAAAACAGTCATAATAGTGACAAGACAAAGAAGTCGTCCAAAATAACTCATTTTCAGTCCATTAAGACTGTCTTTTAATCCATTGAATCACACTACTACAAATATACAACAAAAATACTGTGCCTTGCAGTTTACGAGCCTTTTACAAGCCTCCTGAAAGGAGAAAGTCTCATAACCTGATTCTAATTGAAAACACTATAGAATATTGCTACAAATAGATGTGTAAGTAGAATTTTCATGTTCCGTCTTCAGCGAGGCATAACCAAATTGTAAGCAATGTAATATCAGCCTAACACCTGCTGAGTAATACAAACCATTAACACTGGAGTAAGCATTTTCATAATATGCTATAGAAGATCAATCAAGACAGTAGTTCTTTGTGCAAATTATGCGAGGCCTAAGTATAGTACTCCTCTTGTAGCTGTTCTTACCATTGCAAGACAGGCTTTGATAACCAACAACCTTTTCCAAATATTACATGCATCACAGTCAAATTCTGACTCAACTATGTTGCCTTAACTGTTCTAGAAAGGCTTGCAGTGCTAAAAGCTTTGTGTCTGATTTCACTACAACTGGATGTAGGAGGGGAATAGGAAGAAAGCACACATGCATACACACTCAAAAGTTGTGGGTAAGGTAAATGAACATAGTTCTAGGGTTTGCTGTTAATGCAGTATAACAGAACAGAGGGCTCCTGCTCCCCCACCACTCTTCTGTGCACTCCAGGCCTCGGTGGGGGACTAGTGTCCCATTTTAACTTCAGTCATTCAGTACTGAGGCTCCTCAAATAAAGAGCTTAAGAGTTTAGTCCAAACCCTACAGAGTTTAAAATAAACTTTATCTAAATCCAAATTAAGAAAAAATAAAAACCCAGAAACTGTTTATAGGAACATTCAGCCTGAAGACTAAAACTAAGCCCGGCAGCTCCATGTTTGGATTGTCCAATGGCTAGAAAGCAGTGTACACAGGAAAGCATAAACTGCCTGCAGTCTGTGAATTATGCTTTTTAAAAAAAAGACACACTACATATCAATGAAAAATACTTTTAAAGAAGTGTAATTATTCACATTTTCCTTAGATGAAAATTTCTTTAGCCCAGCTACTTCAGCTCTGGTATTTGACAGGCATTGTGCTTTGTCCCACGGTTGGTCACCCGAGATGTTTTTCATCCATCTTTCTAACTTTCAAGTCAGTATGTTACTGACTTTTACCACAGACGTACACATTATTCCACCCTACTTCACACAGACTAGTTGTTCTACACAAAATAAATGACTACTTATCATAATACTTATGCCTGTTTGAGCATATGAAAATAGGTTAGCCAATTTTTTTTAAGACTTGCATAGAACAAACTAATGACCATGGTTACCACAAGAAAAAGAAAAGGTACCCTCAGTGCAGAGAGCCTGCCATTCAGCTACATAGCACATGTAGTAGCAGTATTTACCATCATGAAACTGTATAACATGATGAATTTTAAATAGTGTCTGCAACTTCAGGATATAATCCTGAAGCAGACAGAATTTTAAACCCAGAACACTCAACTCTTCAGTAAGTTGTCTTCATTTTCACTTCCAAGTTCACTATGGCACCTTAGAAGGAACAATGCCCTTTAATACTTCTTGCTTCAGAGCCAAGTGGGATGCCACAGCCCTTCCTCTCAAGACTGAAGTCCATCATGGAAGTTAACATATTTCTAGGAAAACAAAAACACTGAAAAGAGTTGGGTTTATATTTTCGTGCATGATTACTTTTAATAGGCAATACAGGATTCAAACCAGTCCATCTGCTTTCTCAAAGGACAGCTTAGCTTTCTGGCACATTGTCCACAGCAAGTAGAGTTATTTGGTTGTCTGGTGGTTTTTTTTTTTTTAATTAAATATCACTCCCTATAGCTGTGCGTGAAGTATACACATGCAGTGAAACAAAACAATTCTGTGAAAACACATCAGACTGAGCACCTGCGCTTCTTCAATAACTTTAGTCGAGCAAGTGCCTTAAGTTGGTCTTGTTACTTACTAAGTAGAGCCAAATTTTGTGCTTATAATGAGCCTCTACAAGATCAAGGTAGTATGCCAGAAGACAGGAATGAACTCTTGTGAAATGAGACACTCAATATGGTATATAAAAACAGTAGAATCAAATGAAGACAAGTTCATGCTTCTGAGAAAGGCACTGTAAAGAACTCTAAAATAGCATCCTTACAGATTAGTACAGTGTTATGAAAATGGGAAAAAACCATAAGCTTTGGTAGGGATTTTCTTAGGCTCCTAATAAAAAGGAACTTAGAGTAACATGAGTTAACTTTTCAAGCTTTAACACATTGATAGTTTCTGCACACTCCTGAAATGGGTAAGTTACCAGAAAAGCTTGTAAGTACAAACTAATCCAAAGTAGATCTATAGCAATTACTTTCTCTCAGCATTAAACAAAAATAAATTTGCTATCAATACTTCAGTTCAAATGTTGTGCTTTTATATTGAAATGGTAATACATAAATTTGAATCAGAATAACTGGCTGAGGATGAAATGGCAGAATTCTACATTAAGCACGTTTTTAGCATTGTTAAGATAGTAACACAGCATTTCACATTATAAAATGTCCTTTTGAGGCAGCAGTAATGATGGGAACAGTTTGCTTCAATAGTCTGTGCTCACTCTCAAACCAAGACATGGGCAATAGCATTTGGCACCCTTATAAAGCATCTTCAAACAGCAAGTACTGTTTCCCATTTACAAGGTCTGTGTGGGGAAAGTGAGTTAAAAAAAAAATCGGATGAGCTGTAATTACTATAGAAATGTATTAGGACTATCAATGAGCTATAGGATTATATCATGCCCTCCATATGAAAGACAAAAATCAGCAACTACGAGGCGTGACCTTCTCTACTGCTGTTTCTCTTTTGCAGATCCTGCTACCTAAATAAGGAGACTGTGCTCTTTTAGGTCTGCTCGACTAACCAACTGTCCAGCACTAGAGTGAACATAAGCAGGAACTTGGGTGTGTGCTTAAGTAAACATTCTGTCACTGTTAGGTACATTTTACATAACAAACTAGTTGTGTAAAGTCATTCAGCACTCCTCACACAACAGTTTAAGATCTTAGGAGGCTAAGCAGAACAAAATCTCTAACAGGAGGAAAAAAATAAGAAATGCAAACATATTTCAAAAGGAAAAGTCAGTGAAAGCAGGAGACTTTTTAATAAAAGACTTTTACAGATGCAAGTGTCGTATTAAAGATATACTGGGGAGGTAACATATGCCAAAACACTTGTAATAACACTTCAATAAAGGAAAACCATTACCTTTTGTTTAAGGCTTTAAACTAGGTCTTACATGATCCAGGTTCTAGACAGGCTTTGCCAGAGGCTTGTTTTTTTGAGGCTGAAGAGATTCCTGCACTCTAATAGGGTGGCAAAGTCCCACTTATTTCACAGTTAACCAAGATTTAGGAAAAAAAAAAACCACAAACAAAAAACAACCAAGCAAATTTAAGTTCTATCACTAGAGGCATGAACACTAGAGATCTGCAATTAAACAACAAAAAACCCCTGCCTATCAATTGCACTCTACAAATGCAAACTCCAGGAAGTTTTGCTAGTTCATGGTGACATTTTATCATCAAAACTCGCATAAAGACAAAAGTTGAACAAGCATACTAGTATGATTGAATCCACATTAGTACTTAAAACTTCATTCTTGGAACATTTGAGTTCACAACAGTAGCAAAACTGACCTGGGCCTAAGATACTGAGACACTAGGCAAAAAGATCTTCACTCCCACAAGAATAAAAGTTACATAACTTTATATGGGACATACTGGTTTATGACAAGTAACACGTAAACCTGCCTCAAACATGGTATTTCACTAAGAACATTACCAACTGCTTAGGAAGTTTCTGAAAAATCAGTGATTACAAATTGCTGCAGGCAGTTTGTAAATTCTCAGATGGGGGATTAAATGACCAGCTTAAATACAGTTTGCTTCCTGGTTTTGTTTTGCTCACTTTGGTCAGTTTCTTTCATGATGTCCATCTCTTTCACCATCAAAGTAACATTACTGTAATTGAAGATACATACTTAATCACTTTGTACTCCAAGCTCTTCTATTCAGTTTCAGCCATGATATGCTTACATCTTATCCAAGAAACTGAATTTGACTCAACACACTCCATTTAAGATTCCAGATTACTGCTAAACCAAAAATAACCCTGAGTGACTTTACTTTAGATTTAGCCATTCTTCGGCAAAAGCATCCACAAGTAAGTGCTCTGCCTTAGTTCAGCTTAAGTCACCTATGTTAAGCTGATGCAACTTGCCAAAACATTCAGTGATGCACCCAAGAGGATCAGCATCTTTTCTCAAGGAAGAACAGGTGTACAACCCTGGTCCATTTTGCATCAGCAACCACAGACAGAAAAACACTGCAAAGCGTAGTGTGAAGCTTATTGCATTGCACAGGATACTAGGAAGATTTAGCCTAAGGGAATCTAAATACATAGAGAAAACCAAACGGGAGACTACAGAAGGGAGCAGCAAGATATTAACTCTGAAAGTCATGAAGAGTAAGACATGGCTTTGTGCAGCCCCAAAGCTCACTCTTTGGAAGCCTCACAGTTCCACTGATAATTGAGTTTATGAAGCTTATAAAGAATAGGTGGGATGTCGCTGAAACAAACGTGGCAGTTGCAAATTAACCTATGTAAACTGGGTAAGCTAAGTGAAAGCAAGACACCCGCTTTTTTGTTCAGATACCAAGTGAACAGGACGTTCTTTTCTAGGGTTACACATCTCAGAAAAGGTATTTTATCTAGAATTTAAGTATGTGCTTTTCTACTATAAAACTCTTGGCAGAGCGAACGCAATGAAGTTTTTCTGAGTAATCATGCTCGAGAATTATTTTGAGGAGTCCAACCTGAACATTGTTTCATTAAGAATCATTCTGTTTTCAATGATTAACTCAACAGCTTCAGATACTCTGACAAACTATTTTAATTTCTTTATCCATACAGCAGACTAGACTTCAATATTTTTTTAATGCCATCAGACTGCAAACAAAAAGAGGACCCACACTTGCCACTGCATATTTTGAAAGGGACTGACACACAGGCAGGAAGTTTTACAAAGCAACCACAAGCATGACCTCAAGGCACAGTAGCTCCCTTGTATTACAGAATTTACATGTATGTTAACTAGAGGGTAACTAACAGGTTTTCCTGAAGCTGATTTAGTTTTAGTATACAGTTTGGTGCTATTAAAATTCATATCAACAGCTATAAAGTAGACTTCCAAAACTAGCTATACTAGTAAGAAGTACTTTATTCTTTGTATTACATATCTCTCCACACAAGAGCTTTTCTGGGGAAGAGAAACAGCAATAACATAAGCAAGTGCCCTACTACTGGTTATCAAAGTTCTGGAGCCTCACGAAAACAGTCAGGTCCAGTACAGTTTAGAAATATCTTTCAAACAGGTGCAGAAAGAACAAGACAGAGCTATCTGTGTTGCATAAAACTTTCCCATCAGCAGCTCTTAAGGTCTTCAGCATCTGCTGGGTCAGTGGTGCCTGGATGCCTGACAGTTTTAGTGTTTGCAGCATTTTCAGGGACAGTGGTATCCATGGTACAAACAATTCTCCCAGCAGACAGAGATCTCTGAAGACACTGGACCTAGTGTTACATTAATCTTCCCAGCATCTGTTCAGACTACTGCAATACCATATATCCATGCTAAATAAAATGTCACAGCATCTGTATTGTCTACTCCACATAAACAGTATCAAAGAATGCTGTAGGCCAAAGGCCCACCAAGATTAGAAAAAAATCCAAATGGACAACGCATGTAATTTGGTTACAAATATTTGCATCTTTGAAGGCCGTTTCTATGCTAGGAGAATTAACCGTAACGCGCCATTTTTTCAAAAACCTTATTCTACATTATCTGGTCCTTAGGAAAAACCACTAATTTTTTAAATCCATCACTTGCTTCGGTATTTATTTTTTAAAAATTTGCTAATCCTTATGAAACAATACGCTGATTAGTATATCAAATAAAAGTATGAAGACTAGAAACACTGTAAGTAAAGAATTCTGTTTTTAGAATGAAAAATACTTGAGCTTATTCAGCTCCCCCAGAAACAGGGACGCATGTGTGGGGGAGTTGTTTGGGTTTTTTTTTAATTGATAAAATATAAATACTGCATCCATGATATAATAGCTCTGATGTTTACTTCAAGCATTAAGTTTTGAATCCAGAAGAAAACTAGTTTATGAAAATGGGATTGTTAAGCCCTATCATTTTAGTGTCTTACAATATCACAATCACAAGATGCTTTTATGATCCAGAAAAATAGATGCCTATCAACATGGCTCAATATTTTAAACACAGAGGTAGATAAAGTCATTCTAGACTCCGATTACAGCCTAAGAGTAGAAAAATCAAGACCCATCTCTGCTCCCTTCAAGTTCTCATTTCTCCATTGTGTACCTTCACTTCAAGGACCGTACTGACAGCAATCTCATTAGGGGCCTTTACCTGCATACTGTTGTCATCACCTTGCAATTTCACTTAAAAGTTCCCCCCAGCACCCCTTTGATTTGTCCAAACACCCTTTGCGACTTCACACAGTACACTTGAAGAATGTTTTTCTGAAGGACAGACACAAGTAAGTTTTCCTAAAATCAGACACCAATTATAAATTTTCACTGAAGAGCAATGTAAATCCTAATCAAACAAAAACAGAGGAATAAAGCACGTTGACCTTTCTAGTAAATTAAGCCCTGGATCACTTAAGTTAGGCTAAGAATAAGTTATTGGTTTAATAGAGAAAAAGTATCTAAGGCTACACAGTCTTCAAAATCCTGCCCTGACAAGTAACAACAAACAACTACATTAAATGAAAATTTAAAAAGCAGTTTGTTTTTTAGGCAAACCATTTAATAAACGTAACTTAAAGCTTGCCAAAACTTCTGCAAGGTCTGCTGTCTCAGAAAATAGCATGCACCTGCTCAGTTTATGCTAATACCTCTGTGGATCCATTCACCTGTATAATTAACTGCGTATAAATTAATAACTGTTAAGTGGTTTGAGGATATAGAGATAATTGATTTTCTAAGGCCTTAAAAAATTCAAATAAACCCATTATATTTGTATTAAACTGAACGGCTACTCTATATTGTATTCTAGGAGTTTTATTTTCTTACCAAAAAATTTTGGAGATTATGCATTAACTACTTTTCACAAGGATTCTGAGCTAGACTTAAGCCAGAAACCATGCAATGTTAACAGAAATGTACTCTGCCACTAAGTCCAGACATTCAGCTTTGCTGCACTTCATGACATTTAAGAGTGGCTTCAACGGAGCAGACGTAAGCAACCAAACAGGGTTCTACAGCAACACACCTTTTCTAGTAATCCTTTAACTTCCAAAGCTGAAACCAGGCATTCTGAAGTCCTCTCTTCGGTATGAGGTACCACTCTAAATGACATGCACACACTACCCACACCATGAACATAAAATTTTACTAGCAAACGAAGTAGCTTCCATCCATTACGTACTTGCAAGAGAAACCAATCCAGGAGGTGCCCTCCTTAATTAAAGGGGCCTCATCAAGAGCAAAATTAAGACTAGTTTACAGTTAAAAACATACATACTCTAGAAGAGACCGCAAGTACAGGTCTGCTCTTTCTCTCTCCGTTCAGTTCACACGTCAAGGTTTTGTGTGACAAAAGTTCTTTTAATCCACCTGTGCAGTTCCCAACTTACCTACTCAGCTGCATACGCAAAAGCTTGCACTGCTGGCAGTTCCTCCTCTAAAGGCAGCTGGAAGTCTTTTTCGGAGCCTCAGGGCTCTTAGGTTTAGGTTTTGCAGTTCCTCGTGGCCAGACACTCTCACCACTGAGGCAGCAGCACGCAGAAGCAGCTAGAAAGTTTGCCACAATCTCTACCTTCCCCTGCGATTTGCTGCTCTCACAGCCTTGGACTCTTCTTCCTGGAGAAAGGGACTAGCTTTAAGGGCGTCAGCGGCGGCGACGCTTGTCAGCGAGGTTTCCTGCCCGCAACCGTACCTCAGCAGTGCCGCAGCTGGAAGCGTTCCCCCGCTGGAGGGCGGCTCCGGGGCGGGGGGCAGCGGGGGCAGCGCTCGCTCGGG